>NW_026099575.1:37274422-37365074 GCF_025091365.1 Daktulosphaira vitifoliae
AGCTTTTGTAATTATCCACCAATTTCTTAGAATTAAACACTATCTACTGATTTGCATCGAAGCGTTTCTTATGATAGTGATTTTAATCACTGTCAGATTAAATCTATACTGGACCCAACTATGCAACGTCCCCACTATGCCGCGACTCCACTGTGCTGGGTTTTTTAATAATGAGTTATAATATTAAAACTTAGAAGTAATAGAAAAAGTTTATTTGCACATTTGAAAACATCGCAAAAGTTGATTTAGAAAAGTATATTTTTGTTTCCGATGAAAGTTCCTTGTAGTCTAGTGTATTTATTCATAAGTAACAAAATTTTTTTATTAAAAAGTATTGCATCAATCCCTTTAAATTTTTATACGCGTTAAATGTATATGAATATAAACTCCTTTTTATTTTTATAATATCTCTGTAAAAATTACAATATTATTGAATATCAATTTCATACTAAATTTAATTACTATAATTATTATCTATTCATATATTATAATTATAAATCGGGATAAAATTAAGGGAATAAAAGTTATGGGGTTGCTTTTGAAATAATCTACCAATTTCTTAAAATTAAACACTATCTACAGAATTGCATTGAAGTGTTTCTTATGATAGTGATTTTAATCACTGTCAGATATCATCTATACTTGTCCCAACTATGCCACGTCCATACTATGCCGCGAACCTACTGTGCTACCGTTTTTTTAAATTTGTTTTCTGAAATCATGTTCGTCACTAGAGCTCATTGTTGGCCTAATATTCTTCTTACTACGGAATTTCAATAGCAAAACCGGATCGCACTCCTCTTCCGTCAACCACGTCTTGTCAAGTCAATTTTATCATAATTCGTGGTAATATTACAAGTTAGATAAAACTTTATCTAATTTGTAGATAAGGTTTTTGTAGATCGTTTTGTACTTCAGTATTTTGTTCTATGTTTTCATTAAACCAATTACTTATAAGTTGCGATTTTTTAAATTTAGATTATTAAATTACAATGAGAGCTATAGAGTTATTTAGTGGAATTGGTGGTATGCATTTTGCGTTGAAAGGTAAAGTCCGAGAATAATGATAAATACATATGATTATTGTTTTGTTTGTTATTCCAGAATGTGATTTAGGCAAAAATATTGAAGTTGTATTATCAGTTGACATAAATCCTGTAGCTAATAATGTTTACAGACATTTCTTTCCTTTAACCAACCATAAAGAACTGAATATATTGAAAATTAAGCCTGAACAAATCAATACTTATAATGCCGATATCTTGTTAATGAGTCCACCATGTCAACCATTTACTAGGCATGCTATAATATTTATCAGTTTGACAGTAGCACTAATAAAATATCATAGATAAATTATTGTTATATCTACAGGAATGGTCTAGTTAAAGATATTAATGATGAAAGAACAAAGCCTTTTTTACATATTATCAAAAATCTTATTCCACAATTAAAATCTCTCAAATATATATTAGTTGAAAATGTAAAAGGATTTGAATGTTCTATTACTAGAGGTGAACTTGTAAATTCTTTAAAGCAATGTGGTTTCAATTATAGGGAATTTATACTCAGTCCTACACATTTTGGCATTTGTAATTCCAGAACAAGATACTATTTGTTGGCTAAAAAAGAACCAATGGATTTTGTTATTACTAGTAATGAAATAGTAAGTGATTAAGAATGTTAATTTTTATAACCATATAATATATGTTTTTAAGAATTTTTATTTTTTTATTCATTTTAAATAGGTTTGTGAAAACACTTGGGATACGAATTTATATAAGTCTATTAAAAAAGTGTCAGATGTTCTATGTGAATCTGGAGTAAATCTTGAAAAATATTTATTAAATGATAATATACTATTGAAGTATCATAAAGTATTAGATGTAGTTTCAAAAGATAGTGATAGATCATGCTGTTTTACTCGGTCCTACAGCACTTACGTTCATGGTACAGGTTCAATTTTTTCTAATTTAGAACATGAAAAAATTCAAAAAATTATCAAAAACGACAACTGTGATTTAGAAACATTAAAAAGTTTGAAATTAAGATTTTTTACACCATCTGAAGTTGCTAAGTTTATGTGTTTTCCTATTTCAAGTTTTCCAGTTAGCGACAAAAAAGCTTATCAACTCTTGGGCAATAGTGTTAATGTATATGTTGTTTCAAGACTAATAAATTTATTACTATCCTAAAAAATACAACTTTCTCATCTTAATACTGTTTACTAACGAAGACTACAGGGATAAAATGGTAGTAATCCATTATTTTTACATTGACTTTATAGTTTAATTCGATAACCCAATGGCAGTAGTATCAAGTAATGAAATCCATTCAATGAAAAATAATTTTATATTACTAATATTAAAGTTTATTCTTGTTTTCTTACACTTGTTAGCCAAATTAAACTTTTTTTATATACTTATGAAAATATATAATTCTAAACCATTTTTCGCTGAATTTAAATTGCCCTTTAAAATTATTTAATTTTGTCAGTTTTCTACACGTGTACTAATTTTTAAAACATTGAAATTTGACTTATAAAAAATAATTAAATATAGTAACAAATCTTTTTTTCAAATGACTTGAAAATTTTTTTTATGTTATAGAATGTTTTTCTTTTACAAAATTTCTGATCAATTTTTCAAGTTAAACTTATTTTATAAGGTGAATTTGATGGTGGTTTTATAAAAAATAAAGCTAAACTTTTTACTAATTAATTTTTTTAATTAAGCTCGCAGATGAAAATTTACAACCTTTTAATAAAAAGTTTTATGATACTTTCAAAACTTATATATATTTCTTTTTTTTTGTTATTGTGTGATTAGAAACTGTTATTTTTATGCTATTAATCAAAAAAACTATACAAAATTTCATATAAAATAGTGTTACAGACATAAATTCTATTAACAAATTAAATTATACCAATCAAAACGTGATTTTATGTAACTTTTGACACTCAAAATTATGTTTAATTAAATTTATCTTAGTATATATAAAATATATTTTCACTTGAAACAGAAATAAAATAAACAAATTCTTATGTACTTTTATTTTATCTTAAATTAGATTTTAATACAGGAATACAAAAAATTTTAATAAATGTTATGTTATAAAAAGGAATGTATATACTACTTTTTTTTTTTTATCAATTATAAGTATTTAATTGAAATAGAAGATAAAATGAAAATATTATCTATTAAAATTTTTTTCATAATTAATTTTGAAGTATTTGATGATTAATATACAGAAATGGACTACTACCTTGTACTCTTCCAATAGATTATGACACACTAACACTATAACTAATGATAATATTATAATAATTAGGGACTTCCTCAGCGATCTCTGCTCACTTTAAGACAAGAACTCCAACTAACACTAGTACAAAACACCTATCAATCATCTCAAACTCTAAAAAAAATTGAATTTAGGTTAACTCTCTTACATAAGGATAAAAGGTAATGAAGAAGTTGACAAAACTGCCAGGCATACCACCATATCTCAGATACCACTTCTAGTGAATTAATTAAAGAAATCAACCACAAAACACAACATACATGGTTAACTAAGTGGGATCAAAATCTAACATGATATAAACTAAGACAAGTTAAATGAAATATTAATTAGTGGACTCCAACAATGAACATTACACAAAGAATTTAAATTATCTATAAATCCATCTTGAAACACCTACCTGTCCAATATTAAAGCAATGGGAGAAGAATAGAACACCAATATAATCACTTTTTTCAAAAAAATTTAACTTGATCATAAGTAATAGTGTAAGGAATTTTTATAATAATCGTTTGTTTAAAGTGAGCTATTAGCCATGTAGCTAAAGCTCATCAAAAAAAATTCATAATCTGTAAACAATAGGTTAAATTTGACACAATAGTCAATTAAAACAAATTTAATGAAGAATTAATTTTTAAAAGTTTTTATTGTGTAGTTTACACTTTATGTCTAATTATTAAATATCCTAAATTGTAAATATGATAGAACAAAAAGATAGTTTTTGGAATCAGCATTGAAATTACCTACAGAATTCACTTAAATTTTATAAACAGCTGACTTTTTTCTTTTCATTTTACCTGTATTAAAATTAAAAAATACTTAGAAAAGTTTTATGGCAATATATGTACTAAACATATTACAATAAAAAAATAAGGATGTTAACAAATATTAACCATATAATGTACCAAATGAAAAAAAAATTCGATTAACTTGGTAAATGTATTATATTACATATAAGATATTATAAAACGGATACTTAATAACTGATCTTTGAACATAACAGTACTCATATATATATATTACATATATCAGTCAATAATAGTTTCACCGTTTTCCAAGAGCTTTTTGAGTTTCAGCTGATTTTTGTAGTTTAGCCATTTCTTTTTCTGTCAAAATAAATAATTATAAAATTAGTTCCAAATTTTCTACTAATAGATTATTTAATATATGAAATAATTAATAAAATAAAATATTAAAATGTGTTAAAATGACTTTTTATAATTTTAATATTTTAATACAGACCTTAGTTAAATAAATAGAAATTACTTAAGTTACAACAAAATCTATAAGCAAAATATTTCAACAAAACAATACCTTTTTTTTCTTCTTCACGTTTTTTAGCTGCTTCAGCTCGTTGTTGTTTAATGATTGCTAATCTAGCTAAATCTGCTCTTGCCTCTTCAGTTTTACCTTCTGCTTGTAATTTTTGATAATGTAATTTTTTACGTTGTTTTTCTAATTCTTCTCTAATATAATAGTTGCAAAATGTAATTTTTATTATAATTAATATTTTGAAAATACAAGAATTACTAACCTCTCTCGTCTAGATAACTGTGCTGGCTCAGCAGTTTCTAATGTTTCATTGAGAGTAGCTAATTTCTTAGCTTTCAATTGTTTTCTATTAGGATTTTCAATCTGTATAAGTCCAGCAACACCTTTTTTTTTCTAAAAGAAAAATTACCCAAATAATAAAAACATATTTTTACAAATATGATAACAATATTTTATATACATCATCAGAATCTTCATCCGATTCAGTCTCCGTCTCATCCTCACTATTACTTTTATCCTCTTTAGTTGCAGGTTTTTCTTCCTCATCGTCACTAGAGGACTCTTCACCCCTATTACTTCTCCATTTCCGTTCTTGTTCATCACGTTTTCTTTGTTCTTCTAGTTCATCAGGATTTGTAAACCTACGACTTCGGCCTTTGTGATTAGTCCACTTACCTAAATAAAATTAAACTATTTGCTAGATAAAAGAGACTAATAACCAAAACTTTTAATACTTACCTCGGGGCATTTTAAAAATCGTTTGAATTAAATAGATGGTTAGAATATATTTAACAATGTTAAAGTTAAATTATCAATACACACTGTTCTATTTTGAGCACGAAATTTTAAAATATTTTGAAAACGTATAAAATATCTATTGTTTTATCAAAATAAGACGTCAATGATAAAAATTAAAATTAATACTCGGTTATTCTGTGAAAAAAAAAATACAATACCTCTACAAATATTTATTTTGTTGCATCATTAATTTTCATGGAAGAAATGAGAATTATAATAGGACGTTGTATAATATATAAACTTACAATAACCAAAAGTTATTGTGTTGCTATGATACTCTTGTATAATTAAGTAGCACCACCGCAAAAAAATTTTGGTTTTCTCTAAACAGATAATTAATGTATATGATTAAAATTAATAACACAAACACTAAATATTGGTGGATCATTTTGTAATTAAAGTAGTCTACCTACTCATTGTGCAGATCCCACAATTTATAAAGTTGCCTATTAAGGATACTTGTATCAATTGTTATAAATATAAAATTATTATTTAGAATTGTTTAACTTGAATTTAAACTTTATAAATAATTTTTAATTATTGAAGCGAATATGATTTTTTAAGTATAGACGTTTTATTCGATAATTAATAACTATGGATAGTACTCCAGTATCCGATGTTTGTGTAGACGATATGGGTAAGGCTAGAGTTATGGAACCTATAATAGCAGATAAAATGTCAAATCTTAAAGAACTATCTGTCAATTTTTTAAAAGGTAATCATAAGTACTTTATTGTATAAAAAAACGATTTTGGTATGCCAAAATCTCAGGAGCACGCTATTTTATTTATAAAATCCCTCACTTTTATTCAATTTGAGAATTTAATTTTAAATAATTTAGAGAAAGAGACAACCTCCTCGTTGGCTGTAATAAATACTTGCAAAATAATGTAAGGAGTATAAATATTATAGACAATGATGTGACTAGCTGAGAACTGGATGGTTTAGCTTCTCCAAGCTACAATTAGCTCTCCAAAAATTTAGAAAATATAAATACACTTAAAAGTGGGAAAAGTTGAATATAACCTTACTTTAAAAAAAAATGCCGTTTAATAATTTAGCTACTTCACCAAATAATTCGGGTCCGTTCTCTGAAAAATGTTCTTTAATTCGCTATTAAAATATGCTATAACATTTACATCAATAATCCCTATCTCCACGAAATACTCATTTTTGGTACAGCTCATATTTTGTTATATAAATTTATAATGGATATTAACTTTAAAGTAAAATTTTGTATTAATACGTATTAGATACTGAAAGGTACAGCGATTGTATAAATGAATATATTTCTATTATGGAAAATCTGGCTCAACAGGTGAATCAGGAAAAACAAGAGGCTATAATTTTGTCAAATCAACTATCATCATTGACAAACAAAACTGAAGACTTGCAGTCAATATTACAGGTCACAAAATTAAACTAAGTTATTTAATATGGAACAACAAATATAAGAAAAATTAAATTTCAGACAGAAATTGAGCAATATACGTTTGATTTGGAAAGGTATAAAACAGAATATAGATCATTACAAAAGATAGAGTCTGAACAACAAGATTTGATAAGTCAGTTATCACTCCAACATTAAAAGAGTATGAAAAAATACACAATTCTTTTTAACTTTATTTTTAATGATTAATCAAAATATTACTTAACTATAAAAAAAGCTTCCACATTAAAATAATCATGGTAAATGCATTTTCATGTTAATATATATAAGTATAATAATAATAAACATTAAGTATAAAAAAATATTTCACTATTAGTATATATAATAATGTAGTTTTCATATAACAAACCTTGAGATTTACATAATAATTAAAATAAAGATAAAAAGTTAGCATGTTTTATTTATGTTTGTCCAATCAAATAATATATTATTAATATTTAAGTAAACAAAAGTAACAAACAAAAAAAGGAATGTGTAATTCATGTATTTTTTTATTTAATTAAGTAACTAAGTATTTGTATATTCTGGTTATAATAAATAAATAATTATAAATGGCATTAATATTTTTTATTGTTAATAAAAATTAGATTAATAATTAATATTTTTTACTACATAGTAATTATTGTTAGATGAATAATATTATTTTGTACAAACAAAAAAATAAAAATACATAAAAGAATAATAATTATAATAAATAATAATAATAAATAACTGAACTACATCAAAGTTTACAAAGATAATCTTTCATCATACATTTAACATTTAAAAGTTGACGTAAAATGTTTATATTTTTTAATTTAAAGTCACATAGTTGGTGATCATTAAAATTTTTAGTTAAAAATTACTATTTTTTTTTTAATTAAGTACGAATTATTTTTAGATAACCAAAAATAGTTTTAAGTTAAAAAAAGTAATAATAATTAAAAATTTATAAAAAAAATTCGGTATTTGTTTGAGCTATGTATCACTCAGGAAACTGCTTGTTCTTCATGGACCTAAAAATAAAAATAATTATTATTTTTAGCTTAAGTTAAAATCATCACCTATATCCATAATTAGAAACATTAATTTTTAAATACGTGTTTATACATTCAATATCTACTGATTTGTTAAATTAGCTAATAAAAAAATATAAGGTTTGGATTGTAGATATTAACTAATAAATAATAGTATTAAGTTTTCAGCAATAATTTATATTAAATTATAATGTATACAAAATAGATTTGAATTAGTAAATTAATCTTTGAGCGGGTGTACTTTATAAAATATGCAAGTCTATTTTAATTGTGTAAAGAAAACTTTTTCTAAATTGAAAACAAGTTTTTATTTACTTCATGATTTTTTTTACTCAATAATCTCAAAAAAAAAAAAGTACTTTAAAAGAATAAAAATACATGTAGATTATAATTCAATGGAATAAATAAAGCATTGAGAAAAAAATATTTTTGTTTAAAAACATTACATTATAAGTATAATGGTGCACCCGCTTAAAAATGAAAAAACAATACTAGTTATTAACAATTGAATTTTTAACTAACCCCAGAAATAGTTTTATTACTAAATCTAATAAGCTTACTTTGGTTTTTACTACATCAATTAAAACAATACATTTTTTACTTAAATTAGTTTTTGTTCAAAAGAATTTGTTTGGTTGAATATGTCATTATTGATTGGGTTATTACAAAAATTATTTAAATCTTGAAGTAATTTAATTTTAATAAGTACAATACTAAGAACGAATTTTTGGTATTTATTAAGTTTTTCATTAACTTATATTCTACTATACTGCCGTGCTAAGCGAAAACAGGATATCTCCAGTCAACATGATTTTTCAGGAACACAAAAAAACATTTTTAACAGTAAATCAAGATACCCTTTTTTCCCAATGTATGAACATAATTCAAAAGACCGTAACTCCATTATTTTTTATGTGATATACCAAGTTTTTGCTTAGTATTTGGATTTACCGTGTTTTCGCTTACAAAACATCAAATATATTGAACTTACCGTATATTTTCTTATTTTATATTTCAATTTTAGATGGATTTTAATAAAAAATATACTATTTTTACATCAAAAATTGGTGTAAAACCACTAAATTTACCTATAGAAATAAAAAAAAAATTTTTTTTTTAATTTTGGAGTTATCCTGTTTTTGCTTAGCACAGCAGTATAGTTAAGTGTTAACTACTAATTTTTAATGTTTAACAAAAGTGAAAGTTTGTTCAAACTTAACTTGAATCATCTATAATGTAGATTGATTCAATTAATGAATAACAATTACAATTTTAACTTTTTTTTTTTATTCATTTTATAAAAAAAATTATTATTATTTAAATTTTTAACAATGTCACCAATATACTAGGTGCTGTTGTGGTAAATTAAGAACATTGCGTTGAATATTTCTTATATACATTTTAAATGTAATAACTCACCCAGCCATGTTTTATTAGTTAATTTTTTTTTTTTTTTTTTTAATAATAATAATAATTATAAAAAATGATTAACAACTATGCCTTGAGTATATAAAAATTCTATAATTTACTACTAGTTTTAACTTATGTCATCATCGGGTAATAGCTTATAAAAAAAATTAAAAAATCTTAAATAATTATTAATAAAAATAAAAAAAAATTTTAATAAAAGAGTATAAAGTTTTATTTTATCTTATTAAATGTTAAAAATATACATATAGAAGAATTGGTTGTCAAAATTTCAATGAGAAGTTGTCATAAATTGATAAATCATAAAATCAATCTAGAAAAAAATTAAAGATAGTATACAAATTAAGTTAAATCACCATAATTAATAAATTACACTTTTACCAAGGTTTACTTTAAATTTTTGTAAAATAATTTTGATTTTTCATTATTAAATATTAGTTTTGGTAATTAAAGTCAATCATTTGTTTAAATATATATAAATAACCAAAAAATAAAAGAAAAAAACCAAAAGTTCATAATGAAATTTTTCCTGAAGCCAAATGTTGTTCAAATGCATACCCTACATACCATTTTAATTGTGATGGAATGAAATTTATCGAGACCACATATCTTCTGTACCTAAATATTTTAATATAATTTCAAACAGATAATAACATTATCTAACTATAATTTTTATTTAGGGATACTTAAAAATTTATTTTGATTAAATTTGGTGTACAAACCTAAAGAATTTGTATCATTAGATCCATTATTTGATTCTAATGAATCATCTAATGAGCTGCCATGTACGGTTGACAAATCATCAATTGTTGACCCTCTTTTACTGCCTGATGTACCTATTCGAGAAGTGGTCACACCAGTACGTCTGAAATTATAATAATTTCACTATGTATTTATGCATATTTGTATTTACTGCAATAATTACCTGAGTTTACTTCTTAGATTATTATTTTCTCGAGAAATGGATTCATTTGATTCTAATAACTCATCCAAATCTCTTTGAATCTTACGTTTGGCATGCTTTTCTCTACTTATTTCTTCTTCAGCTTCTTCAATTTGCCTTTTCAGAGCCTTTACTCTGGTATTACTCTATAAACAATTTTTTTTTAACTTTTATCATATTTTAGAAATATCAAACTGAAATGCATACTAACCTTTTCTACTTGTTCTTTATATTGGTCAACGGTTCTTCTTTCATCTTCTAGTTGCATAACAATTTCTTTCATTTTCTTTTCAAGTTTACGGTTAGCTTTTTGTTGTAACTGACGTTCCCTTTAAAAAAAAAGAACAATATAGCAAACATAAAATTAATTGTATGCCTAAGAAATTAAAATGGATAAAAAAATAAATACTTGGCTTCAGATTCTAACTGTTCTTCAAGATTGACAACTTTGGATTCCAAATTAGAAATTGCTGCTTTAGTTTTAACACGCTGATTAGTTTCTATTTCAGTTAATTTAGTTTTTAACTCTTTGTTTTGTCTTTCCAATAACATTCTAGTTGTTTCCAATTTTTGACTTGAGGTACGTTCATTAGCTAAATCTAAATTTATTTAAAATAATACTATGTATAAATATATATATTATATTTATATTAATAATAATAGATGATTAATTTCTTAAAGATAAATCAACTAAAATTAATTTTTAACACTTAATGACAATGTTCTTGATCTTGCTGTGATTAATATTTATTTTAGAAAAAAAGAAGAACATTATATGACTTATAAAAGAGAGGTAGTAATAGATCACAGATTGTTTATTTTATGTGTAAGAGTGAATGTAAATTGAGTAAAAGATTGTAAGTTATCTTAGGCAAGAGTAAACTACACAACATAGACGAATGGTAATGGAGTTGTGGTGTAATGGGAAGAGAGTATACAAAAACAGAAAGAACACAGGAGGAGAATCGTGGATCAAGTGGTGGAAATTGAAGGGAAAATGAAAAAGAGTTTCTAAAGACAGTAAAAGAGGACAGCGTGGAATGTCAAGAGAGACGTCAATGATGAGTGGAACAGATTTGTTAGTTGTGTAAAGAATACTGCAAAGGACACTCTTGATAAAAATAGTAGTAGAATGCCAGGAATCAAAGAAACCCGGTGGTGGGATGAGGACGTTCAAAAAATCATAGAAAGTAAATATATAAAAACGTGGAAGAAGAGCAATAGGAGAGAAGATTGTATGGAGTATAAACGCTTGTGCAAAGATGCCAATTGTGCAGAAAGTAAGGCGAAGTTTAAGAGGTATGATAGGATAGGAACATGGAAGGCGAGAAAGAAGTTTACAGACTTGTGAAAGTAAGAGAAAAAAGGTCTAAGGATTTTCATTATGTAAGGTGTATAAAAAGTGTTGATAATAGAGTATTATCGAGTGATGATGATGTGAAAATAAGTAGAAATAGTATTTTGAAAAATTACTGAATGTGGAGTATCCAAAAGAGACATTGGATGATATCTTGTGGAACGAGGAACTGGTAAATTTTATTAGTATGAAAGAGGTATGGAGAGCTTTAGCATCAATGAAAAAAATAAAGCAATAGGATCAAATAAAGTGGCAGTAGAAGTATGGGAAATATTAGGAGGTGTTGGCTTAAATAGGATTACGAATAAGTAGGAGTAATACAGAGTATATGGATTACGAGTTTGACAAAACTTAAACATGAATAAGTGAAATGAGGAGATCAATGACAACCAGCAAGGGTATGATAGGAGAGGTGTAAAGTTTTAAGTATTTAAGATCAGTTGTGCAAAAGAATGGTAGTATGGACGAGGATGTAAGAACACAAGATTATGTGTGGGTGGGTGATGTGGAGTAAAGAGTCTGGTATGATATGTGATACATTCAATGAAACTGATAGATAGGTTTTAAAATACTGCAGCGAGACCACATCTGGTTTATATATGGTTCAGTGTTTGGCGGTTGACAAGAATAGAGCTGAGAATGAGTGTAGCAATGATGAGAATGATTAGGTAGGTGAGTGATATAGTGAAGACTAGTGAAGATAGGATAAGGAACATATAAAAGGGAGTATAGGTGTAACGTCAATTGTGGATAATATGAAAGAAAATAGACTTAGATGATTTAGTCATATTATGAGAAAAAAGGAATCAGGATGCTGTAAAGAAAACCAAAAAGAGATGGAGGGATATTATTAAATGCAATATGAGGACAGCTAATGTATGGGAGATCGTATCAAGTAAAAGTTTGGGATAAGGATGGTCAAACCTAAGTATTTGGGATCAAGGCGAGGAAAAAAAGGAAAAATAGACTTAACGCCTATGTTGTTGTAAAATTTACAATTGATTAATAAAAATTTTAAATGAAATTTTACTATTCATTAAATTAAATAACAGATTTTTATGTAGTTACCAGAATTTAGTTGTTCAATTTGGATCATAGCTTTCCTACTACGCTCATTTAATGCTTCAGAGTTAGTTTGCTCTTCTTCTAATTCTTCTTCTAATGCAGAAATTCTAGCTTCTAAACGACGTTTTTCATCAACCATCAATGTACTATTAAATATAAAAATTCAAATATAAATTAAAGAAATATTTTAGTTCTTCAATTTGAATTCAATTAGATCAATTTGTCAATTGATTAAACACATGAACCCATGCTATTAAGCTAAAAATAGAATATTTTTAAATAAAATATAATATTTTTAAAAATCATAAATTATTTCTTATATATACTGTATAAATTAAGATAGTATTTCTATGAATTAAAATGAAAACTTTAAAAATGTTACATAATACCCTTTGTTCGAGTTGCTATTCATTTCTTCCATTAAATCATCACGTTCACTTTCAGCCACACGTCTTGCTCTTTCAGAAGCAGATAGTTCTTCAGTTAATAAAAGTAATTCAGCTTCAACAGATTTTAATTTACGTTCAGTTTCTTTAGTTGTAGCTGATAATTCATCACGAGATGCTCGAGCTTCTTCAGCATCGCGTGTAGCATCTTTTAATTGGACTTGCAATTTTTTTAACTGTTTAAGAGCATCTTCTTTAAGTTTATTGTGCATATCCAATTGCTGTTCCAAATCTTTATAGTCAGCTTCAATTTTTTTACGACCTGCAACTGCAGAAGCTCTTTGTTTGCGTTCGTCTTCTAACTCAGCTTCGATATCACGAATTTGTTTAAGAAGACCTCTACGTTTTTCTTCACTTTGTTCTTCTTTGGCCTGTTTATTAAAAAAATCCATTTTAATTACTTTTATACTGCAATTTAATTTTAAAAAAATTGACAAATACCGCAAGATCTCTTTCAAATTGAGCTCTCAATGCTTGCATGTTTACTTCTAGTCTTAGCTTAGCATCTTCAGTTATTTGGAGCTCATCTTCTAAATCTTCATTTTGAATGCGTATCTCGGCTAATTGAGATTCCAATATCCTCTTAGCTTTTTCTAATTCATGTACCTAAATTTTTTTAAATTTTGTTATACAATTCAATTTAATTATGCCATGTCTCATTAATTAATGTCTCACATTTTTATCAGCAGTTCCTTGATTATTTATAAGTTCATCTAATTCATTTTGTAAAGTTCGCTTGCCTCTTTCAAGTTCTTCTACTTTTACCATTAACTCATCTAATTCTCTTGTAAGTGATAGTACACGAGTTTCTTTTTCACGAGCTTCACGTTCAGCAGCATCACGTTCAATAACCATTTGCTCTGACACTGCCTAAAATATTAAATTTTTATTTATACTTAAGATAACTATATACTTAAAGATAGGAATTGTCTTATCTTAAGTAATGTCTACTGAATATTCTAAAAGGAATAATAAATTTATAATTGTCCCATTCATTTACAATTTCCACATTAACCCCATAACTGAAGGTTATTATTTTAGATGCATTTTACTATTAATATTTTGATAGTGTTAGAATCAATACAATATTTGAACTTTTATTTTAGCTTCAATACATTGCTGAGAAGTTAACTTTTACAGTGACACACACACACCTTACAATTTACTCGTTCCTTAACCATAATGTTAGGTCAACAGCTAGTGTAAAAATGATGTCAAATCATTGTAAAGATGTCCCAAAAAAGTTGAGATAGAGAATCAGGAAATGATAAAGACTAAGAATTGATGAAATAACCACCAAGTAAATTTTTTTGTTCATTTCAATTATTAATTCTATTTCTATTTTTATATATTTTCAATATTCTAAAAAACATGGCTTCTTTAAATCTTTATCAAATTAAAGGGAATACAATTTACTTATAAGATAAAAAAAGAAAACCTTTTCTTGTAATTTATATGAATTATTATTAGATTAAAAATAATATAATTTTTGATAAAAATTGCCAATTTTGAAGTGTTCAGCTTAGTAGCTAAGTACTCACATTATTCAAAATTATTTATTTTAAGAAGTTTTAGCAACTTGTCCTCTTTAAAAAATTGACCTCATAAGTCAATAATCATGTAGTTTTTAATAATATGATACATTTTTATTCATCACCTTTTCCTCAGCAAGAGTTTTATCAAATATTCTTTGTTTTTTTTCCAATTCAATCACTTTAGATCGCTGAGCTTCAAGATCAATATTAATGTCATCTAATTCAGATTGTAATTTCTTTTTTGATCTGTCTAATTTATCATTGTTGGCTTGCAGCTCTTCAATTTGACGTTGCAACAATTCTGTGTCCTATCACAAAACAAAATTTTATATAAAATTTTTACAATTTGACTTTTAATATCTAACTAATGTTATTTTTTTAATATCTTTATTAAAATGATATGCACTAAACCTTGATAGATTTTTTGTATGAAGCTTCCATGGCAGCCATTTGCTCAGCTTCGTCTTCCATTCTTTTACGACTTTCAGATATTTGTAAGTTAAGAGCTACTATCTGTTTCTCCATAGTTTTTTTAGATTCTTCTTCTTCTTCTAATTGTTCTTGTAAGGCTTCTTTTTCACTTTCAATTTGTTTAAGTTTAGAATTCAATGAAAGTTTTAATTTAGTTTCCTCCTCAAGAAGTGCCTATATGAAGTAAATAGCAGTGGTAATAATAAATTGAGCTTTTATTCAATACTTATTGAAATCTCATACTTGAGTTTCCTGTAGTTGTGTTTCCATAGTACCAGCAGCTTTTTCTGCAGCTGACGCTTTGAGTTCTGCAGCTTCTAATTGATTAACTATAGATTCAGATTCATTACTAAGTTTTGATAATCTATCAAGAAATTCATTCTTTGATCTTTCAGACTCTACAAGTTTACTCTGTGTTTCACCTAGTTAAATTTCTTTTTATTAGCTTCATAAACCTTTTAAAATAAAATGTCTTAACATTAAGAATTCATCACTACTATACATACTGAGTTGAGTTTCAACAATTTTCCGTTTCCTTTCTAGTTCAGATTTTGAGGATGCAGAAGTTTTAAGTTCAGCAGCTAGATCAGCATTTTCTGCTTCAAGGGTTTGCTTGGATTTTTCCAATTGACTTTTAGCCTAAAAACAATAAAAAGTGGAAATTTATAATTTTAACCTTTAAATATATTAATCTTTATATAAATAATAAAGTACTTTTTTTAAAGATTCTATCTGCTCATTGATAACTGATATTTCTTGACTGTGTTTGTGCCTCATTTCAGTAATGATAATTTCATGTGACTGAGTATCTTCCTCTAAAGATTTTTTCAATGTAGCTAGTTCCTAATAAAAATCAATTATTTATGAATTATTTAAACTTATAAGGGTATATATTGAATTAAATAAAACAGATTGATTTAATTAACTTGTTCTCGTTTAGCTCTAAGTTCATGTTGAGCAGCAGTTATATCTAATGAATCTAAGAGTTCATGTTTCAAAGCTTCAAGCTCTTCATTTAGATCACGTTTTTGTTTTTCAGCTTTACTTCTAGCAGTACGTTCTGCTTCAAGATCTTCTTGAAGCTCGCCAAGTTGAGATTCTAGTTCTCTTAGAGACTTTTGGGATTGAGCTTTACCTGAATAAAAAAAATATATAATATACAAATTTGAAAATTTAATATATTTTTAAGTATTATACTAGCAGCTTCTTCATCTATTCTCATAAAGGCTTGTGTTAATTCTTCTTCTCGTTTTCCAAGTTGTAATTGTAGGTCTTCAACTTGAGCTTTCTTTTCATTTAATTGTTCTTTTAAGTCATTTACCTAAAAAGTTAAAATATTGAAATAATAAAATTGCCAACTCCGCAATTTTTAATAGTTTTAATATGTGTATAAATGAATATGAAACTTACCTCTGTTTCAACTTTTCTCTTTGTTCGATCCATTTCTTGACGTTGTTGGTTATCTTTCAACAAGCGTTCTTCAAGTTCAGCAATGGTTGTTTCATGCTTAGTTTTGAGTTTTGTCAAATGTTTAGCTTTTTCTTCTTCTTCTGCCAAAGTTTGAGCTAAATCTGCGGCTCTTTCTTCCAATACTTTTTTTTCTTTAGCTAATTTTACATTAGTATCTTCAGCTAATGCTAAATCTTCTTCAAGTTTTTTTAACTTAGCATCAGTTTGTACACGTTCCAGTTGTAGCTTTTGTCGAGCAGCTTCTTCTTCTTCTAACTGTTCTTCGAGATCCTATGAGGAAATATTTAATAGTAAATAAAACAATACTCACTATTTTGTACAAAAAATTTTGGGCATTTATCTTTCATAAATAAATCTTTAATAAATAAAATGAATAATTTTAATACTGAATAATATATCATTATTAAGGATAGTGTTACCGAGTTGGTAACGTGACAGTGCTTGATTCGTACTACCTCAAATTCAAAACTCAGTCATGGGAGGCTTTTTTTACCGAACAAAAGATCAGTTCAGTAATTGGTGTTGCCATCCTTCTCTCCAGAGAGGGACTAATATCAATGGTTAAGATACCTTCTCATTTGGAGGATGCCGCTATGGCTTTTTACGGGCTTATAAAGTATTAAAAAAAAAAAAAAAATTACATTAATATTGAGTTGCAATTTTTTTTTCTCTTGTCCTAGTAAACTAGACCTTTCTTCTTCTTCTTCTATTCTAGCTTCTAAATCATGTAATATTTCTTCCAACTCCAATTTTCTAGCAGCAAGTCTAGCTCTCATTTCTTCAGCTTCAGCACACAACTCTACTTCAGCTTGAAGTTGTTCAGCTAATGCATTCTTCTCATCAATAGCTGTTTGATATCTGAAAATAAAAGTGATATTAATTAATAAGTAAACAATGATAAATTTAAATTTTACTTTTTCTCAAGTTCAATAACTCCTCGTTGTTGAGATTCTAATTTTTCTTTAACCACTTTAAGTTCTTCTTCCTTAATAGACAATACTTCCTCTTGTTTAGTAACTTCTAGCAATGGCTTTACTTTCGTATATAATCTCCACCATTGCCAATTTCTCAATTTTAAATATGCTGAGCAGTTACGCTGAATAATACGAATAGCATTAAGCTGTTGCAAGCGCTTTTGATAATTTCTTCGTGCTAGATAGCCTCTACAAAACGCCTAACACATACAAAAATAGAGAAAATTAAAAATATATACAATATTTCATTTTTGATTATAATTTACTTGGAAATTAACAATAAGATCAGAAATTTTGAAGTCACGCTCTTCTTCTAAATGAGCAAGAACACCAGCTCTAAAGAAAATCTTTGATTGACCAACTCGATATAAGTTTGAATCAAGTTCAAGAGCATTTATCATTTTTTCACAAGCTTTTTTGCCATCCATAAAGCCTTTGGGTATGGCATTTGAAGTCAGTAACTCATAACGTTGTCTAAACTCTTGAAAAGGAATTCGGTTAGGGAAACCTTGTCTACAAATCCTTATACCTTCTAACACTCCATTACAACGTAATTGATCTAAAACTAACTGAGCATCAATTTTACCAGCTCGCTTCTCATGATTTGGAATAATACACCTCACAAAATTAGGATTAGTGTTTCTCAAAGTAATCATTAGTTTGTTCAACTGTTCTTTATATAATTGTGACACTGTACGAAACATTCCTTTTCGAGTACGTGCCCCAAACTGTGTATCACTAAGTGCTTGATGAGCAATGCCAACTATCTCGGCATCTTTCCAAATATGGGCAACAAATGGATCTTGGGAAGATTGAAGAAGCTGTACAATGTTTTCATTCAATGGATCCATATTTTTCATCAACCACTTGCGTGCAGAATAATCAACTTTTCCAGCATAGTGAATAATTGAAAAGTCAGCAACACCTCTAAAATCAGTTTTCAAAAATTTAGGGTGAACACCTTGAGCAGATATCAATTTTTCAACAAAAGATTTATCAGTAGCTTTTGGAAACCAACATTCTTCGTCCAGTAGAGCCATAACACCCATTGGCTAATTAAGATATTAAAGACTATTAAGTAAAATATATTTAATCAATTATACTTGAATAATTAAATACATACTTTGTCTATTAAATCAATAGTTGGTTGAAGATCTAGTCCAAAATCAATAAATTTCCACTCAATACCTTCTCTTTGATATTCTTCTTGTTCCAAAATAAACATGGTATGGTTGAAAAGTTGTTGCAATTTTTCGTTTGTGTAGTTGATACATAATTGTTCAAATGAATTTAACTATAAATTGAAAATCATAATATTTAATGATATGGTTTTAATATTATAAATATTATAATATAATAAATTACTTCAAATATTTCAAATCCAGCCATATCCAATATGCCAATGAATGAAGCACCTTGTCTTTTAGATCTATCTAAAGATCGATTTATACGGTTAACAAGCCAACGGAACATACGCTCATAGCAGGCTTTGGAAATAGCTTCAACAGCAAATTCGACTTGTTCTTTAGTTTGAGCTTTAAATACATAGTCTCTGCCAACTTTAATACGAGGTCTAAGGAAAGCCTTTGTCATTTCAGTAATAGAAAGACCTAATAAATGAGCTACTTTTTGTGCTACAGTGTTATCAGGTAATGTAGCTTGATCACTATTACGCTCTTGTTTAAACTGCATATTTCCAAATAACATGACAGCACTAACAATTCGAAAAATAGCTAAAATAAAAATTTAATATTAATTTATTTAAAAAAACAAATTAAAGTATTACATTGCTTATAATATTAATTATGTATTATTATTATTTATTATAATATTATCAATGATATTATAAAAATTATTATTCAAGTATACCTGAAATTTTAAGAACTCACCTGAATAATCATCAGTGTTCATTCCCATTATATTCATTGCATTGACAGTTTCTTTAAATTCAGCAGCATCATCAACACCAGGAACAGGTAAGTTACCATTTGTAAGAAAACTATAAGTCTTAGGATCTTCAAGGATAAATTCCTCTAAAAATAGAAATTAAAAAGGATATTAGTGTAAAATTATAACGAATAATTTATTTCGTTTTTTACTTTTTTGTTCAGATGATGCACCACAAAGTAACTGGTAAAAAATATGAAATGTACGTTCATCTTTAGCTTGCCGTATGGCTCTTGATTTTTCCAATAAGTATGTTTCAATATTAGCACCAGCAATAAAACCAGATGCATCAAAATTAATACGAATAAATTTACCCTAAGAAAATAATCTAATCAAATATTATTTTAAACAAGAAAATGTTGATATCAACTCACAAATCTAGAGGAATTATCATTTTTAACAGTTTTGGCATTTCCAAAAGCTTCTAATATAGGATTAGCTTGTAACAATTGCTGCTCTAATTCTCCCTAGAAATATATCAATTTCATAATTCAGTAACATGTTTAAAAATAAAAATATTATGAAAACATATTTTTATGTTACTTACTTCAAAATCATTATTGTTAGTTAAATTAATATTAGTATTGCACTAATAAATTAATTACATCCAGTTGAAAGCGTGCAAAATTATATTAAATTATTTAATAGTTAAAATTAAGTATGTAACAATATTTAATTTAAAATGTAATGAATACTTATTCATTTTAAGTTAAATAAATAATTAGAGGTTAATTATAAAATAAAAAAATATATTAGAATAGTAGCTGATTTATATATTAAGATACTTACAACAACCAATGCTGGTCCAGGTGACTACGATAGTCAATCAATTTTCAATACATGAAAAAGGTTTTTTAAAAACAGATAGTTAATTACAAAAAAAATAATTTAATTTATGTTTTACACTAATAATTAAGTTAAACTTATATTTCTTAACAGCCTACTGAACAAAAGTCACATGTAAAATTTAATTCAATATCAATGATTAAATCAATAAGTAATAAAATTCTTTTCAAATTTAAATATAATAATAATTAAAAACTGTAATTGAGCTTGATTTTATCGCTAAAAGTTTAGTTAAATCATGAAAATTATGTGATAGAAAAAACGTTAAAAATTGTTCTCCCCAACGATGGACAATTTTTTGTATAAAAAAGATTTTTTCAAAAGATATCAACTTTAATTCTTAAATCAAATTTAAATTTCAAATGGCAACATACAATTAATTAGTTTAATTTATAGATAATGATCTAATTAAGAAAATAACTGGTCAATAACAACTTTTGGATCAGTATTTCGGAAGTTATTAACATGTAATGCCTAAGTGGAAGGACGAGTACAGTCGGGAAATGTCTATTTATAAAAATAGCAACAACCACTCTTCACATCCAGCCATTACATTAAATTATTAACTTCAGAAATACTGGTCAAAAAACTGTTATTGACCAGTCATTTTCTTAATTAAATCCTTATCGTTTAAATAAGCTAGTTAATTATGTGTGTTATCATTTGAAAAATTAGGATGAATTTGTTTGAAATTGAAGAATTGAAAAAAGATTGATTTTATTTAAAAAAATAAAGGATGAATTAAAAAATTACTTCATGGTTAATAAACCAAGAAAAACATGAAACTAAAAAAAAAAAAAGTGAAAAACTTATTAATATTATTTTTCGAATAATTAAGTGGTTCATGATATATACTATTATTTGAAGTCTTGGAAGAGTTTCTTTGAATAAATGAAATATATATATTATTTATTTATTAAAGAAAATACAAATAGTTTATTGAACGTAAGTTCTACAAAATTAGATTAGACCGTAAATACTCTCCTTTTTTATGATTATTATAACTTTGCTAAGGTGATACAACAATCTATTTCATAATATGTAAATCCTCAAAATCATTAAATAAGACAAAATTATATTATCAACATTTAGTAGGTAATACGTATTTTGAGAACATCAACATTAATATAACTAAAAACAATGTGTAAAAAAATATTTCCCTATATGATGTGTACCTATAAAAGATTAGATAATATGGAAAACTATTTCAATTTATGTCCGATAAATAACAATAAATACAACGAACTAAGTTCTCATTATGAGTTCCTCTCTAATCACAGTCAGACTCAATTTCTTCAAATAACAAATCACATTTGAAAATTAAAAAGCGTGTTCTATACATAGTTAATGTAACATAAATAATCGTTTCGCGGTCAAAACAAATTCTTACAATCTAAAAACAAATTCATTAGATATTGCATATTTAACAAACAATACGCACAGCAATCAGTAAACAATGATCAGACGATAATGAAATATTACGCGCTGATTAACTAACAGAAATTACCAAATGATAACAACATATTTTAAAATCTATAATAATTATGAAATAGGACAGCTAAAAGACATATTAATATACAATTTTTTTATAATTACTAACTACAATTCTCTCTTACACTGAGGTTTACAAAACTTATTAGTAATAAATTATTACTAAGTGACTTATATGCGTGTTAAACATGTGAACACGAAATTAATCAAAATAACAACAATATCAAAATCACAAAGAAAAAACTGAATAATTTGTACAATTAACGAGAAAACAAAAAAGGTTTAGCCTAAGGTAATATGAATTTGATAATTGTTAATTTTCACTTGATGACTAAGTAAATCAAACTTCAAGTTCAAAATGGTATATATTACAGTACAGTAATATAATATGAAATTTAAAGGAATAACATCGTACATTCAAACTGTATTAAATCTAACAAATACTAAAAAAATATTTTAAACTATATTTTCTTTACAAATTTGCAAAAATTTGAGAGCCTAAATAGGGGAATACAAGTTTATTTTGACTTCGACTGAGGTACACATACAGAGTCATTATTACAACCAGAAATCTTACAATTGAAAATTAAATGTTACGTTCAAACAGATTTTACAGTCTCTCACGGACGCTATATGACGATAACCCAGTCAGTGAATTACTATTTAAGGTAAAACGAGCAATAGTACAACTGAGAGACAACAGGTTAATGGATGCACAAAATATACAAACATTTTTACAAAACAATTATAATGTAAAATTTGTTTTTATTAAATCATTATCATCATTACTTTTCTATTACAATTAACGGTAGGTCTTCAAAAAATGAGTACCATAAATGGATGTTTCATCTATTTGTGCGAAACAAAAATGATTATTTAATAGAAGGTCAAATCATTAAATTATATTTATAAAAAATTTAATTTGGTATTTTTTTAATCGATATTTATTACTTAGTTTACAATATATATGCCTGAAAATTGCAGTATACAATACACATTAATTTTTATACTTAAATATTGGACAATAAGAAAAATACTTTTTCGGTCATAAACTAAGACGTAAGTAATTTATTGTGGACTAAAAAATAATTCTCTCAACTATTTTAAAAGATTTGAACTGTTATCAATAATGGGAAAATTTTACAAAATTGTATAATACTCATTTACTTTAAGTACGAATAAAAGATTAGATATTCAGATTGAATTTTACAGAAAATAATTCTCAGTAAAAATTATTACTAATCTTTTCCTTATATATTCATATATGTTATATATATGAATAATAATAATGATAATGATATAATATGTGCTATATTACGAATAACACCAGATAATAGCATTAACACGACATAATCAATTAAATAAAAGTATTGATTATTACTAAAATGATAAAACGAGTCATTGTAAATGTATATCCTGAATATAAAACTATGTTGTGCTCTTTTTTAATTTTTTAGTGCATAAAATATTAAGTTAAAGAAATTCCTTTAATATTATCGAACTTTAAGTAAAAATGTTAAAGACTAAAACAAAGCTTTCAAATATAAAAAACTAAATTATTAATAAACATCTTATACGACTAAAATTATTAAAAGTAGATAGGTTCAACTTAATTAAATACTTATAAATTAATTTATAGAAAAAATTTATATTCAAAATATATATTTTAAAGGTATTTATATTGTATTCCTGTAACTAATCTTGAAAAAATATGCAATTTAATTAATAATTGTTTTAATAATCTGTATGCTAATGTGATTTTTTGTATACGGGCAGGGTATAATATATTGACAATTAATATATGACAGAGTTACATGATGTACAATGTTCTCTAGATAAAATATAATTATGCGAACAAAACAAATATTTTCTATTTATGAGTTCATATAAAAAAGTAAAAGCCAAAGATACCATGTGTGGAATTTTGTGACTGTACGACGGGGGTCTTTCATAATTATTTTACACGTGACACAGTTAGAGAAAAATAATAAAATCGCTACCATAAGAGGACCGATCGGGGTTTAGTACCAAATAAGGAAGCAAAACTTTAAACCTAATCCTTGTCGCCACACGGGGACTCGCGATTTATTTCTACACTTGGATTTCACTATAACCTTTAATCTAATGTTTTTACTTAATATATCACTATAAAATAATTTAATTATTGAAGTTTTAGCAGTTAGAGGAGATAACGAGAGAAAAATTAAATGAAAACAAACAATTCCGTTATAAGAACCAATATTTGTGTTTTTAAAGTAAGCTATAGAACCATACTTGGCATGTAAGGTCATTGATTGTACCAGTAAAATAAATAATTAAGCATCCAGCGAAAACCACCTATATAGTAACTGAGGGTACACAGATTAATGATCTATCGTGAATTAATATTTTCTAATCAATCATCATAACCAAAAACATATTAACAAGAAGCTTAAGATTGGTGGTAAAAAATTTATATTTTTGTAATATAAACAAATATAAGAACAATATTACTCTCATTGTTTGGGGAGCTATTCATATATCAATAACTTTCACCGACATAATTTTTAATTGTCTGTAAAGCCGCTATATTTCTTACTTGTTGTATACCAGACAAAATATCGCTAAATACCTTAAAGAAAATACATATGTATGAATCAATTGAATTATTTGACCGTATTTAGACCTCTTAACTTGTCGTAACGTCTATCGCCAACTAATTTATGAGGCAAGCTATTTATGAATAAATTGTCGATAGTCCCTATGAATTAAAACTAATGAACAATATATGTACTACACTTAAATAGAAACAGAAAATTAATTCATTGAGACAAATATGGACAAAAATATCACTATTGCAAAGAGAAGGTCGTTTTTTATTTAAGCATACTAGAACTTTAATAAGTCTATCAGATCATAAATTGTACTTTCATATTATATAAATTTACTTTCCGTAAACCAAATGTTACTCTTACGTTAATTTTTGCACACTACACATTTACACGATGAATAAAACAACAGACACTTTCAAATAGATCTGTTAAGGCAAATATTTTTTACTTACTAACATGGAGTACTATGCGAATTATAATTATCAATTATAGTCGACCGAGTACCTAATATAGACGTAGGAGTGGTTAACAAGTAAAAAAATCAACTTTACGCCTTCGTTTAAAACCTACAGGGAAACAAGCAAAATACTTTTTTTTTACTGTAATAATTTGTAACATGTTGACTATCTTTTTGATAATTAAATTTGATTAAAATCTTTCCCTAGTGTAATCGTGTATGATACGATTTATTGTTATGTCTAATTGAATTAGGCAAAGCTAATAATAGTAGTTCTACAAAGAACGCATTTCCAACAAGTACAGAAGAACCGAAAAAATATTGTGATAAAACAAATACAAAAAAAAAATTCCACTTTACATCTTATAATATGTGTAGTGAATGATACATATATACAAAGTACTAATATTAAAACGAGAAACATAGATACTAAATTTTAAAGCAACAAGTTAGAATACAAAAAACCTCTAAATTTAACCAAAAAAAGAATCAAACAAATTGGCAATAATATTCCAAATACTCATTTGGAAAAATTCGAATCCCCGAAGAACTTCTATGAGCATATTTAAATAATTAAAGTCTAGTCAGAATTCTGTATTCATCTAGAATGTTACGAGGTAGTTCTACTAAAATTACCTATCATGAAGCATCTTTTTAAATGACAGTTAGTACACAGCGGGTGATAAAGATTTACGTATATGCTACTATATTGTTATACATAGTAATACTCACGGCATGTTGAATCATTCCTTTCGGCTTAGAAGCAGCTACATATGCCAAGTACTGAATTACTTTTTTGGTATTTTCGGTCTTACCAGCACCTGACTCTCCCGTACACAATATAGATTGGTCTTCTCGATCTAAAATATAGAGAAAATATTGTCAGATAAAATAACTCTTAAAATAAATAAAAAAATATAACCTTGTAACATTGACCGGTAAGCAGTGTCTGTAACGGCAAAAACATGAGGTGGTACCTCATGACGTTTGTTGCCTTTATATCGTTCCATGATATTTTCTGTGTAAATTGGTAATCTCTTGTATGGATTCACAACGACACAAAATAGACCAGAGTAAGTCTAAAAAACAAAATAATTACATCAATATTATACAAATAAATGAAAAAAAGAAATTTTTTAACACATTATTACTAAATATTAAGAAATTGTGAAAAATTATTGACTTTTGCATAATTTATTACCATTGAAATTATGTAAGTAACTATATATGAATGTATTTATTTTGCTTATTTAGTAAAATTTTTATTAATTTAAAAAATAACAAAACTTTTGCAATAGTTAAAACTATTAAAAATAGTAAGAATTTATTTTCTACATCTTATAATCACCAGGATGTTCATTTCTAATATTTCTTATAGTAATAATCTGTAACCGCATTGCATCTATAATAATGTAAGAGAAATACTTATATTTAATCAATAATAATGATATAACTATTTACAACGTAATAAATCTACAAAGATTTTTTTTTTTCTTCAAATTAACTTATTTTCATTTACCTAACAACAAACATTAGCTTAAGGCGTTATATAAAATATAAGCTACAAAAGTATTACTAAAAACGTTATGTTTGTTCGTAATTTTTCTTGCATTCCTAAATTTCTATATGATAACACATATTAAACGAAAATACTGACTGACCTTTTATTTTGTTTCTAAGTGACATAGTTAACATATTAATATTATTTAGAAACCTTTCGATATTCTCATATGCCATTTGTGAACTTCTTATAAATAATATGTGCATTAGAAGAAATTTGTATTTTTATGCTATCCCATAAAAAATTAACAAAATAAAAAACCTCCAAATGAAAAGCGATGATACAAAAGAAATTATAGTAATAATTTATTCTTGACGCCTCTATTTTACTTATACGTCATGAAAGCGACCTTACTCGAGTTCATCAGAAAGATCTTACATGAGGGCGACAAAGATACTATTTAATACCCAAAACCAGTTTTACAAAAAAAAACATTTTATAGGATGGTTTGAGATGTATTATTTATTTTTTATAATAAATAGTATTCTTAAATCTATTTTTAATTAGTTACTACCGAATGTTTATTTTTTTTCTATTATTATATATTTTTCATATCAATTTCCTTAACAAAATTTAAGTGAAAACGAAACTGTAGTCCACTCAGCAAAATATTTAATAATACTAAAAATATTCAAAATGTTTAACTATTTCCGATAAAACTTTTCAAATAATTATTTTAGTGCAGTCATCGAAATAACATTAAATAAAAATAATTATTACGAACAAAATCATTGAATGATTCACAGAAATTTCTTCTGTTTCGTAGTAGTATAATATAAAATATTATAATTAAATGTCCAGGATCCTAACATAATATACGTATCATTGTCTCTATAGTGATCATGACTAATCAGTAACGAAAAATTACACATTTGTTAGTAATACTTTGTATAGTCAATATTTTATAATTGAGGTTTGACCTAATTATTAGTAGACATTAAACTAAACGCACTAAAGACAAAATCAAATTTAAAATATGATCAATACGCCAACTAAACTATGAATTAACCTTTTTTTTTATCTTTAGTGAAGTGCACTTGTAGTGTACACAATATTAACATTTACAACAATGACTCAACATATGAAATATAGAGGGTTCACGAAGAAATGGCGGTTCGGATAGCAGCCACTCCTACATAATATATTACTAGTGTGTATAGAAAAAGCATGCAAACGTGTAAATATCTTAAATATATATATTATGATTATATTTGGCACGAGTATAATGTATCGACAGCTACGGGCCTAACGAATAATTGTTAAAAAGTAAAACACGTTAACAACATTCAAATTTAAGAATTTTTTTTTTTAAGTTATCGCAAATAATTTTATTCCATTGAATGATTGACATAATGTTATTGTCTTAATCAGGCGACACAAATATTTATTCGCAATAGACACAATGAATGACACAAAAATGTTTTTGTTCTAATGTTTGTGCTGACACGACATTCAATAAAGCAAGCGACCGATAAAGCTGGTACGTCCTCAAAAAAAAATTCCAAGTTTATTCTTACACATTTGAATTTAACGAGTGTTAATATTCATAATATTAATACTAATGAGTATTTGTAGGCTTATCGAAGTACGGCAAGTAACCACAAATACACATTGCGTGCGTCATTTTCTTTAGAACATAGTCTGGCGAAATTTTTTTACATTATTATGGTATAAATAATATTAGAATTTAACTGGAAAACACACGGCGATTGATAAAATCAATTGTTAAGATATTATTCGCTGGGATATAGTTAATTTTTTATAGTAATACTAAGATTTCATGGTCCAGATTAGTACGATTTTACATAATAATATTAATTACGGATTCAGTTTTCTTATGCATGCAATTACGACTACAACATACACAATGGAAGTTTATTAACAAATTACTTATTAACGACAATTGGGTATAAATTATTTTTTAATATATTTATTGACGAAGGCAGTGGTACAAACGCAAAATGTCGTTGTGAAAGAATAACGAGTTTCACTGTTTTAACTATCTATTCGTATTTCCCAACTGGCATGATATGAAAAACGTAAAAAACGCTGTATTTCATAAGAAACAATTTTTTTTAGCTATGAACTGCATTAAAAATAAGGGTGTAATAAATATACAATGTACTGTTCAATGTATTACACTAATCGTGATTTCTATAACAGAAGAGGGGCAGGTTGACCAGACCAGATAATGTCACATGAATTGACCCAGGATGACCCGTCTGCATTCCTAAGTGCTTAATAAGTAAATAGATACGGATATATACGTAGATATACGAGAAAAATACAAGTTTTAATCCGGATGTAAATTATTAATTACGAAAATACATATAAACGAACCATATATGAATACATGTACATGTGATTAAGTAGTGAAAATTTTAGAATATTTAATAGGAAAATTAGTATAAAAACTGTATGTTGCATAAAAGTTAATTTTTAATATATAGATTTTGTCCACAAAATGTTCTAAGGATTTTATTTTATATAAATAACCTGTATAATTTACAATAACTAAAAATTATTGTTTATTTAAAATTAGATTACATCAACATATCCTAATATTTGTACCTATAATAGGTACAACTGCAAAGCTATTATTTAAAAATTACTACCGTTGTTTACATTTTGATGTATAAACATTTAAAACAGTTTGTTGGTAAAATATAAATCTAACTCTTATGATACACCTTTCATCAATCTAATTATTTACTTATAATAAACAAAAAGTAAATTTTTGTGAAAAATTAAAAACATTTAAAGCAATAATAAAACATTTAAGATTTTTGAACATACAAATTTATAATAATATTTAATAAATTCAAGTTTATATTAATCACGCCTTTTTTTTAATTTGACACAATACCTGATTATTATTATCATATTATTTCAAAGGAAAGAGCATATCTCAAAATTACTTTTCAAGGCATCTCAAGATGTTTTTTTACTTAAATATAGGTTTTGCATAATCAATGATAACCCTAGATACTTCATATATTACAAACATATGACAGGCAAAAGCATGATATTATTTAAAGCATAGTTATTTAATTTAATGATAAATTATATAATTTTTAAAGTTTACTAGTTGTATCATTATAACATTCAATATTTACTGTTGTAGTATGTGGTCTACTTATAATTAATAGTGTAAATTAATTACTAAGCATTTTAAATTCAAAATATTTACTATGTATAATATGAGGGAAAATATAGGTGGTGTCCATTAATTAAGAAAACAGATTTCTATTGTTTTCATTGTTTGTATATTGTAATATGGAAATATTAGCAATATGGAAAAACTGATTTGACTGAATACAATCTTCATAGATATTAATCAACATACATATATAGGAGTAAACATTTAAGATTTTCTGTGGAAAAATGTACAAGTTCCATCTATACTAAAAATCTTGTATATAATCAGCTGTTAGAAAGTTTAAAAAAGTACATGATGTATAGCTTTAATAGTTTTCATAACAAAATTCAATATTATATTAAAAAATTAAATTTAATATTAAAAATTTAATAAGATGCAATAAGTATTAAGCAATAAATATTTGGTAAAGAATGTTATTTATTTTATTAATTGAATATAAGAAAATAACTATTTTAAATATCTTGGAAATTAATAATAGTTATGAAGATACATAGATATTTAGTTAAGATTACTTTAAATTTATATAAACGAATAATACTTTGCAAGCCAATAGTAATAAAATGTAAAGATACTGAGAATGAGGGTTATGTAATTTATAAAATAAAACCTTTAATACTATCTTTTTTGAAGTTATAGCAAGATAATTTCAACTATAAAAATGTATTAGAATGTAATAGATATTCTATAGATCCTAAAATTATTATCAAAAAAATATTACAACAAACGTGTTAGTGATTGATAATATAAAACATTGAGTAACTATGCTTTATACACAGAATTTCGGTAAGACCAATTACATTTTATTAAAATAAATGGTTTTTAATTTCAAGCATAACTGCAAATATAAATTTCCAACATCTGTTGCTGTAAAATTGAAGGGTCTAGTACAATAACCAGTTATTTTCATTTCTTTTTTTTTATATTCATGGTTTTATAATTTCTGATAGAGAGTTAATTGTTTAATAGTTTGACATGATCACTAAACATATTAACTAAAAAAAAATAATATTGAACAAATATAGATGCTTGATATGCAGAGTTTAGCACTTAAATCATTTAACTTTTTGTGTCTAGCGAATTTTTAATAATGGAGATAGCCAGTTATTGCACTGGACCTTTTAATTAAAAAATAAAACTACTTTACTATATTTCTAAAATAAAACCAGTCGAGGAATACATCCTATAGTTAATCAAGCTTTGAACCACCCTCTACATTCATACATCATAACGAGTTTTATAGAAGTTTTATAAAGAGTATCAACTCACATAAATTAATCCAGAGTAATATCGGTCTTTAATATTGTGAAGTACACAAGCTTCATTTAGGCAAGTTAACTCCGCCATATCTTCACTTTTGTCAAATTTGGGTGGATTCATTTTTTGTATGACATCTTTATCAACCAGTATTCGCTTGCCAGTCTCTGTTATTTCAACTTCTACTTCATCTCCTCGTTCTCCTTTAATACCAGCAGCCACAAAGCCTTGATTTTCGTGGGGCACCCAAACTAACCGTTTTTGGGTCCATTCTGCTTGAGTGGGCTGATCGTTAAGCTTATTTCGATCAACAGCCAAATATTTCATAAAGGGATCCGATCTATCTGAATCCATCTCCATGGTTGATGTTTTGATGTCACAATTTATAAACTAGTGAACTTCGCGAACACCGCGTCGATTAATAACTTTTTTTTAAATAAATTAATTTTTTTATTGATAAATTAAAGATGAAGAAAAAAAGTAGTTTCATAAACCCGCGAAAGAAAGACAGCAACCGGGTCCTTATGCATCTGTTCTGCCCACAAACGAATTTGGGCAGTGAGCAACTAATAAATACATGAAAACTTTAATTTATATTAAAATTCTCACGTACTCCGTGTCCGCACAACGTAACTGCAGCGAACTGAATGAAAATACAGAATGTTTTAAACCTAAGATATGGTTGCTTTAATGTTTTTACTTCTTGAACCCGTAAGTACTAAGCTAAGCTATTAGCTCGCAGTGGGATGACGAGCTGCAACACACGCCGACAAACATTACCAACGGGCGATGACGTATCGCTGCCAGTATTCGACACAAGTACACGGGTATAAGACGGCGGTTAACTATACTTGAAATACCTATACATTATATATCTATATACACAATTCCATATATATATACAAAGCGTGTTATAATGTTCTCGTTCATACACACGATGGTAACGAACCGGTGCGGGTACGCGCTTGCGCACGTTCCGGTACGTAAAAACCATTTTACAGGCTGGCAACTTTGTGAATGTCATATTTCTCGAAAGAATATCCCGACCTGGTATCTCAAATAGTTCATTGAGATATTTTACTTCACTAAGATGTCTTATCATATTAATGATTGAAATATCTAGTTGTTTGAATTGCTCATCTATATTCTAGAACTAATAATATCTTGGTCTATACATGATCCTTTGTACTGCCTCATAAATTTGTGGTATTTAAGAACATAAACTGCATATTATGTAGTAAGTATTACATATAATTGTATATTTATCTCGGAATAAGATTTCTTTTGTTCTGGAGTAAACATTACAAGAATTACCTCAAAATTTATGATTTTCAATTGAAAAGCTTCTCAAGTTATCCTTTTATGAAGGTTAAAAGTGGAAAAAATTTAATCTAAAAAATTTTTACTTTAAAATGTTTTATTTTATCAGCTATGATTCATTTAAATTTAGGGGATGTAAGTATTACTCACGTTGATTTATAAAGTACGTGCAAATTATACGGGTTCTAAACCAATAACCGAGAAGAATATACCGATAGTTCTTATCGGTATACTAAGTATTAATGTTGCTGTATCTACCCGACTACTGTATTATTTGTTAAAACCCCTGAACTTTTAATAGTGATATCTCATTTAGAATTTATTAAAAATGATTTCAATCGAAAAGCTTCTCAAGTTGTCCTTTTGTAGAGGTTAATAGTGGAAAAAGGTAAAGTTTTTTGTGAGATAATACAACCTCTCATAAAACAGTAAAATTTTTAGTTGGCAATGATTCCTAAAAATTATTTTATTCTAGGCGGAAAATTTAAATATCTTTTTTTACTCGTTACATCTTAAAGTGGAAAAATTTTTTGGTGAAATTCGTAAACTTCATTTTCCTTAAAACATATTCCAGACTTGAGTTTAAGATGAAATCAATGAACAAAGGTATTATTAATTAGTATAATAATAATACCAGGTGTCACTGACGATTAAAAAACGTAATTTAATAAAAATAATCAATGTTAAATATTTTTTTATCGTCATTTGATAATGAGCCCAAAACAATGTATATTATCTGAAATTCATTATATAATACGACAGCCTACTTTGAACTCTCTTTAAAACACATTTTTCTTTTTAAGTTTGCATAAACATTTTTACCTGGTTAGATTATATCCAGTGTACTATCATCGGGTATTATACCCGTTTATCTAAGGGCGTATTTAGAAAAACTATTTTGTACATGCTAATTATTTTTACCCCTCTCTAAAAAATACTTTAATGTAGTATGATACATAATTTTCTAAATTTTAGGTGTTAATTCGTCAGATGACAGAGTTAAGATTCCTCTAACATACCTAATTACGCCTATACGTACATTCTGCTATTTAGGTATCCACTAATGGAGTACGAAGGATTGGAAGTTTATTACCCCAAAAATGAGTAATTGCTTTTAAGCTTCAGAATTTTTTTTTTTAAGTTATAACATAGGTTATGATTTGAAGAAATCTCTAATAATAAATATTGGCTGTGCTACTATATTTACCAATACATCACTTGTTTCAATTAAATATTACAATACAACCAAAAACAAAAGATCTATTGGGTTTATTATCGTCCTTATTAAAAGATACAATGTTATAGTCTAATGAACTTATAGAATACTATTATAACCTGATTCTAGCAAAAAAAAAAAAACGATCTGAGAAATTGAATGTATTTTTGAATTCTGATAATGCGGTGTTTTATTTATTAAAAATTATTTTTTTTGTACTGCATAACAGTTGGATAGACAGCATATCTTGAAAGATATACTGTCTATATAAAATAAAAAGAATCTGCTACTAACCATTTTTTTGATAATAACTTCATTTGAAAAAAAAATGTTGTGACATCAAGGTCATGATCTTTATGGTCATCTGGCTATGTCACTATTCCAGAATTTTAAATACAGCACCAGTTCAGAACACTTATAATTACTAGCGCGTAAAGAAGTATATTAAACTAAGGTAAACATTTTCACGACTACTAGTAAATAAATAAATTTATCCACATAATTATAATGGTGCCTAAGTATTAAACAATTAATTTGACAATAGAAATTACAAAATATTTGAACCATTTGTGTCATGAACCTACTAACTCGTGTTTTGCCACCCATTAAAATTTACAGCAGTAACACCCAGATTTTATAATGAGGAAGGGAATTATATAATGTCCCGGTACTCAACCACCCTTTAAAACTGCTATAACATCTGTTATAAATATTGTAGATGATCGGCACAACTACTTTAGTATTAAACTAAGAAATTAATTTTTTGTGTCTAACAGAGACTTACTTAGAAATTTGGCGACCAATGCTAATCAAAGAATATTGATAAGCAAGTAAAACAAAGTTATAAAAAAAATGTTTATGCATGGCTAAAAAAAAAAAAAAAAAATCAAACATTGCTATGTAAAAATCTAATGCCCTTAAACATGTCACTCGTGCGATTGCCTATTTTAGCCCAACCCTCACTAAATACGCCATTGATAACTAATGTTTCAAACTTATTCAGGAGTATATCAGTATATATGAAGTTAGATACTGTTTAAATACTACTTATGAGTATCATTTGTCTTCCATTCAATTATCATTTTTAATGACCTATATAATCTTACTCTAAATTAAGCTTAACAGAAAAAATGGGTAACTTATAAACAAATGATCTTTTTTTTTTAATAAGTGAAAAATATTTTTTTATTTCATAGTGATTCTGACATATTTCAGGATAACAAAAAAATTAAAATTACAACCAATTATGTTGTTTGATTTTTTTTTTTCTTATATTAAGTAATTTTATATTTTAATAAAAGCTAATTCATGCATGATTTAATGATATAATAACAATTTATTATTTTTATTTATTTATTAATCTTCTAATGTTACATTCTTAAATAAATATGACATAGATTCTTTATTATGAATTCTACGAATTGCTTCAGACAGTAAAATACTAATATCTACAGTTTTTATTTTATGACATTGCATTTTTTGAATTTCATGAGGAATCGTGTTTGTGACAACCACCTATAAATAGAAAACATAAGTTAATAAATGATGTTATAGTGAATAACAATAACCTACTTCATCGATAGGAGAAGTTTCAATAAGTCTAGGTGCATCTGATGATAAAAGACCATGAGTAGCCATAACATATATTTTGTATGCACCACGTTCTTTTAACACTTCAGCTGCAGCAACAAATGATGCAACATCATCTACCATATCATCCTAAAACAAAATATTCAGTAAATTATAAATTTAGTATATTTATTGAAATAAAAATTAAATTAAGTTTGCATGAGAAAAATCACAAGTTACTTTTTGATAGTTTGTAGAAGATGAAAAATAAAATATTTGTACTCAGTGACAAATATAAATAACTAAATATATATCATGTATATTAAAATGTCATTTTTGAATTCTATCCTGATTATATTTTTTTTTAAATAATAAGGATAAAATAATATGGATATTGTGTAAAAAAAATGAAACTAACCACCATAATAGCTATGCGACCACCAACATCACCAACAACATTTATAGGAGGTTTTTCTTTAGCAGGATGTTGCGGTACTCCAACACTAACATCCATTGTTCTAGAACGAGAAGTAGAAGGGGGTGGTGAGTTTCTACCATCAACCATATCAGAATCAGATTCTTTTTGTTCACCGTGAATAACTGCAATTCCTAAACGCAAACGTTCAGCATAAGATGTTGCTTTTTTAGCTGAACCTGGATTCCTAGCAACTATTACTGCGTTACGATAATCTGGAATCTATATAATCATAATGTGAAAGACACTATAATTAAAAAGTTAATTTGAAATAAATGAACTTTTTTTTCTTCATAAACGTGTATACATTAATTTAGATTTCATAAAATAATTAAATTCAAAATAATTATCTTAAAAACATTTTTATCTACAAAATCATAGTTTATTATAGAGCTGTAATAATAATTAAAAGATTTAGAAAATTGAAATTCACTTGAAAGTTTGTATAATTTAGATTTATTTTCGACATTAAAATTTAGAGATTAAGTACTAAAATATAAAAATAAATAATTTTACCATAATACTAGAGGTATACAATGAGAGATTCATTAATAATACTATGATTTTAAAGAGCTAAACTTAGTAACTGTTTATTATTACTTATTACGTAAAGCTAACACCCGTGTAGTGTAAAAAAGTTCTTGTGGAAGGTGTATAAAGCAATTATAGACATTACATAAAACACAATAAATTTTAATAATATTATTGAGTTAATAGTTACTTATAAAAGTTTTTAATAAAAATAGTTCTTTACTTCCGTATTCTTATATTTTGTATATTAAATAATATTTAATATACAAATATTATATAAATCTTAGTTTAATTGTCAAAAAGAACTTACACATTCTTGAATATATTGCAAAAGAAATGGTGATGCTCTTAAATTATCAACAGGACACTCAAAAAATCCTTGAATTTCTTTTTGGTGAAGATCCATAGTTATTACATGAGTTAATCCAGAAGAACATAACATTTTAGCTAATAGTTTTGATACAATAGAACCTCGTTTACGCATTTTGCCTAACAAAAAACAATATATAATTAAATTAAAATAACTTATTAAATACTTATAATTAAATGTTTTTTACACTGTTTGCTATATGGAAGATAAGGAATAACACCAACAATGCTTTTAGCAGAAGAAGTTTTGCATGCATATGCCATGATTAAGAGTTCCATTATATTATTATTTACATCTCTGAAAAAATATCATGAAGTTTTTCTTAATTTAAAAAGTTAAAATTCAGTACTAATAGTTCAGAAATAATTATTATAATAAAATATATCTTATTGATAATCTTTGAATAAAATAGTCAACAATTTTTATTTATTTTTTTTTTAAGGAGATTTGAAAAAGTTATAAAAATATATACAAAAGGTAGCAGAATGGGGTCGTGGCACATTATAGATATGGCATAGTTAGGACAAGTCTAGATAATTTTTGGCAATAATTAAAATTACTGTCACAAGAAAAGGTTTTATGCAAATCTGTAGATAGTGTTTAATTCTAAGAAATTAGTGGTTAATTAGCAACATTAACGCGTATTTCCATAATTAAATTCTGATTACACTAATTTATACTATCCATAATAGCAATTAAATTTAATAAGAAATTGATATTTAATAATTTATTATTGTAATTTTTATAGAGAAATAATAAAAAATGATAAATTAGTATACGTATTTTGTTACTTCTATGACAAACGTGTATAAAACTTTGAAGGGCTTGATGCAATTCTTTATGACAAAACATTTTTTGTTACTTCTGAATAAATACACTGGTCTACAAGGAACTTTCATCATAATCAAAAATATATTTTTCTACATCACCTTTTCGCACTGTTTTTAAATATGTAATGAGATTTTTACTATCACTTCTAATTTTTAATATTATTATTATCTATTATTAAATTTAGATAAAAATAAAAATAATTTTTTTTAGAAATTATTTATACAGTAATATGTTACCAACAAATTTGGAATACTATAAACTGGTTGTAGCACATACAAATAGAGTTAAGAAATTAATAAATTACAAAGTAAAATTATTTAATTTTGTAGTTGAAACCTATTATCATATTAAACCTAATTCGACAATAAATACTTTAAAAACATTAAAAATTAATGATTTTATAATGATTTGAGAATGTGGACCTTGTAACTTTTTAATTTATAAAATAGAATTTTTGGGAGTAAAATCTTCAACTAGATATGAATTGTAATCATTTGATTTATCATTGAAAAAAGTGAGAGCTGAGAAAATAAATAATGCCACAAAAAAAAAACTACATAGTAAAATAATTTTAGAATAAATAAGAAATCTATTCTCACGGGGGGAGACTACAGTGATGGAGTCATTGATATTCATTGATAAAAATTAATCTAAGTAGATCAAACAAATTTCGAATTTTTTTCTAACTCAAAAAGAATTAAGAAAAAAATAAAAAGAAGCTATTTCAACAACCAGAATTTGAACTTCGTACCTCAAACATGTAAGACAGCAATCATGCATAACATTTGTTGGTAGATAAAAATGGCAATTTAAGTTAGTTTAAAAGTTATTTTTCTGAACTTAAAAGAAGGAAAAAAATGTTTAATAAGATAAACTTTATATTCTATGTCAATTAGACTTATATAATACAGGGTGATTGATTAACAATGCCTCACAAAGTCTCTCTAAAAATATAAGTTATCTTTTTTTTTATGTTATGAAATATTATGTTTTTATTTTGGGCTGCTCAGTGAGTAAAATTACAGTTTTATGATCATTCCTATGGTTTAAATCAATATCAAATTTCAGTTTTCAAATGGTAACCCTATTTTTTTTTTATATAATCAGATTAGATTTAGTTAAAAATGTTTTCTTTTATCAATTATCAAAGATCTATGATTCATTAAAGTTTAGGGGACATGAGTATTACTCAAGTTGATTTATAAAATATGTGCAAATTATACGGGTTGTAAGCCAATAACCGAGAACAATACACCAATAGTTCTTATCGGTACACTAAATATTAATGTTAGTGTATTTGCCCGACTACTGTTTTATTTGTTAAATCCCCTGAACTTTAAATAGTGACATCTCGTTTAGAATTTATTAAAATTGATTTTTTTTTATGATTAACAAAATTAATAAAAAAAAATGGGTTGCTATTTGAAAAACTAAAGTTGGTATTGATTTAAGGGTTGAGGGATGAAGATGGAATCTTTATTTTTCTTGCCAAGTAGATCAACAAAGATTTATAACAAATAAAATAATTACATATATTATAACACTAATATTTTTAAAGAAAAATTGTGAGACATAATTAGTCAATCACCTTGTATTAAAAAAATCAGTGTACTCCCTTTGAAAGGTATTTTAAAATAAAAGAAAATACAAAACCAAGAATTCTAACACAAAAATAGCATATTTGTAAATATGGTAGCCATTTTCATTATGAAGACAATTTAAAGTTTGAATTTTTTTTTCTTATTAAAGTATATTACATAAGCTATAATTAAAAATATATATATAAATGACAGTATTTCTGGAATATTTTCAAAAGTTACATTAAGAAAGTTAATTTTTTGTAGAAATATATCATTTTAAATTCCAAAACAGATTTTCAAAACATATACCAAAGATAGGTAAATATATAATGTATTCAAAATATTTTTATTCAACAATACTATCATAAAGCCAAGTATTTACGGTATGTTTTCTTTAGATATTTATATTTCATAAATTAAACTCATAAATAATTTACAAAGAAATTTTTCTAGATAAAATAAAATTGGAATAATTATTTATCTTAAGTTTTCACTTTATTTAATAAACAAAATATCTTTTTAAATTGTGCTTCCTGAAGAAAAATTTAATGCATACATATTTGATAAGATAAAAAAGCTTTTTAGACTGTTGAAAATTTATAGATGGTTGTCAGATATTAAATGGCCGAGAACCACTTTTTTAAATATTTACATTAGGAATTAAATTTTAGAATGTTAGGTTTTTTAGCATTTCATTTAATAAATATACCAATGATAATTACATCTAAGAATTATTTCGTAAATTACATACTTAGATCCAGTTTGAACAATGTAGATATCTTTACCCCGAACAGAATCGCTTATCTGTACTGAAGTCTCTCTATTAGTTGTGTATGAAACCGCACATCTTGCTGGCTTTACACCAAGACGTCTAAAAAACAAATTTCATGAAAAAGAACTATTATGATAATATAATCACATAATAAGTTACCGAGCCACTAAATTAGCTAATTCTAAGTGAGAATTTCCGCTGACTATCATAATGTCTGTCGATGTAGCTATGTCCATGACGATGGTGATGGAATATTTGTTATAAATTAATAAAGAATTATAAACCAATTATTTTTTCATATAAATTACACGATTTTCAATATAATTAATACAATTGACACAGTAAAATTTACCACTTATTTATATATAAAGTACAAGAAGCAGATTAAGAAACATTTTACATAGATTAATTTTATAATATTCAAAGACTCTATATTTTTAGAGATAACAATATCAAGTTCAATTGATATTGATAAAGTTATCGAACAAACCTTTTGAACGTTAACGACCTTGTCGTTTATTAGCAAATGAATAATCAATCTATTACAATTAAAAAAAGTAGAGTATTATGTGGGAATAATTAGAATTTTGAAAAACTAGTTGAAATCATTTAGACATGATAATAACAGCTATAATAATAATAATTATTACCAATAAATGATTACTATTAATAATCTTTATTTTGAAAAATAATTTTTCATATATTAACATATAGACGTTATTAATTATTGGTAACGTCTATATGTTAGGAAAACAGTATAAACGTTATTTGAACGAACCGGTCTTTGGGGGCTTCAGTTCCCACAGAAATATTCATAGCACCCACAAATTAATTGAATTTTTGAATGGGTTGTAGATAAAATGTATTATAGTAGAGAACCTTTCCGTCAGGTTTATTAAATAAAATTTAATATTGGGTAGTAACTTTACTTGAAGTACAAATTACAGAAATGAAACTACATATAAAGTAATTATAGTGTAATTTAATTATTAAAATAGAAAGTAATTTTATTTTGTTTTTAATTATAATATTTTAATAATAAATAAGGGTAATTTTGAAAGATTACTCGTTTATTTTAGTCATTTATTTTAAAAGTTCGCACAGCCCTTTTAATAATGACTTATTTAAATTTTTATACTAAAGTGATTTAATATAAAAAAAAATTTCAATTCTACTTCTCATTTTGTAAAAATTTAGGTATTTTTAAGTCATATCTTCTTGATAGGTATTTTTTCACAGCTATTAAGTATGTAATACGCCCTTAAGATAATGATCAAAACTCAAATAATCCCATTCAATTGAATTATGTTTATTTATTATTATATATTTTACATTAATTTAATTCTTGTATAATTATATTGCATTTAATTAAGTAAATCGAGTGAAATCAGTGGCGTATTTAGAAACAGCTAAAAGCATGTGACACTTCCATTAGCAATGCTAAGTTATTATTAAAATGTTTGTTGACATTTTTTTTCGTTTGTAATCGACTAAGAATGCGTTAATATTGTTTCTTTGTAGGAGCGCTAAATATTTCCTATCTTGAGTTTTTTTCATAAATTAACATCAGGATAATGATTATGAATCGTACCTCAGAGTCATCTATGAGGAACCCCAGTCAAAACCCTCTCCCAGAGTCAAAAGCTAAACTAACTAAATGTACCAAGAACCATATCAGTAATGTAAACAAAAACTTATTTTAGGTATTATTCTAAATAACTTTGATGAATTTTTTTTGTAATCTAAACAATTTTCAACTCCTGCAAAAAACGAAATTGTCGTTTATACCCTTTAACTTATTAAAGTTAAATATACCATATAAATTTTAAAAGTCAACAACAAATTACACAGAAACGATCCTACAAAATAAGGAAGTTAGAGAATACCTGAATTTTCATAATTAGTAAAAGAATACTGTACATTATGAATGTACTTAGGTTATATTGAAATTTTCAATTATCTGACCCTTTAAAATAGCGTATTAATGATGAAAATATTTCTACAGTTTTTCGTAATTATTTTTCGATCTTATCATTTTTCAATCGTACTTTTTAAGTTAGTATTCTAAGCGTCACGAATGTTGCCTTATTTATTGAGTTTTAACCCTTAGTATCCTACTTGCTGCAGTTTCACATTGATGTGATTTTTTGCAAATATTTAAATCATTTTACATTTAATTTAATCTTTGTTACGTTACATTTTTATTATCTCTGCTTATTTATAAGCTTTCAATTTATCAAGTTTTAAAATCGTTCGGTGCAAAATGTTATGAGGTATTGTAAGTAATTTTATTTTTTGATGTAACAATAATATTTTTAAAAAATTTCTCAATATATTGCATAATTTTTATAAATAATTTACTTATACAATTAAAAATTAAGAAAGTCAGTTTCATCTATAGGCTTCATAGCCTTTTAAATGTCTGTTATTATGAACAAAATAAAAAGGTATATAGTATTATGTTTCTGGCATCTGCAAGTTTTCACAACGACACACTCTGGTGGCAGCAGTAGTATAGCTTTGAAAAGGCCACCCTCCAATCGTTAGACAACTAACTAATTGACCAAAAAGGCGGATAGGGTAAAAAATCAATGCGCTTGTGTTATCTCGGCCGAGTTTTACCACCATTGATAATGTTAGTTGAATAAATAACAAACAGCTTTTGGTCTTTTTCGTTATTTATTATAAAACACTATATTACTAGGCTTAGTCTCTTAACTAAGTAATCGTTTAGATTACAATTGAAATATTTAAAATGGACACTGGTCCACAAGCTTATGGAGCTGGTAAAGTCGGTGGAGCGTTCGATGTACAAAATTTTGTCCGCAAACCTCATGTGTTCGTTAGATTATTGTCTTTGGTAAGCAAAGAGATTATTATTTTAATATTTTAATGTATTTGACAGATTTATTTTTTTTTTATTTTCTTCGAACTTGATAAGTAATACAAAATTGTCTTCTAAAACCTACAAATGTAATTTAAATTTTTGAGGTACTTCTATTTTTACTATAAAACTAATACTTTAAGTTTTAAATTTTCTATTGTATTATGAGCAATTTGTAAAAAATACTAAAAATAATTTTTTAGAAAAATCAACATTTCTAGTTTGAAATGAATTTTTATTTATAATCCAAAAAGGTTAGATCAGTGAACATTTTTTTATTACAAATTGCAATTGTTATTTTTTAATTGTAATTTTTGATAAAAAATTATAACACTATACCATTGATTTACATTGAACAAACATTTTATCAGAGATAATAGAATTATTATCCTTTCCAAATTATTCATAAATATACAAGTTTAAACTAATCTGGAAATTTAGTTTGTAAGAATAGGATTTAGGTGACTGAGCTCCCTTATTTTTTTTAAATTTCAATGCCAAACTTAAACAACATTTAATATATTTAATTTCTGTTTTTATTATTAACAAATACATTAATAGATTGATATTAAAAACTATAAATTTAATATGAAATTTGTCGTTAATTTTCCGTTTTAAAATTTTAAGCTTTTGGTTATATTTATGCTCGAAAATAATCAAAGACTTCTACAAGAGAGAAAAGATTTAACATTCATATTTCTTTATTTTATATCTGTAATTAACAATGTAGTTAGTGCAAATTAAATATTTATTAATAAATAAGTAGTACATATACGTAAAGACTGTATGTTTCATTAAGAATTTAAACTTACCTACTTAGGACAAAGTATATAAGAACATAATGTGCATTTATTAAGTGTTGAATAATGTTTCTAGCACTTTTCTATTTTGAACCATTTTTTGTTTTATTCACATTACTATATACTTTTCTTAATTTTTAAAAATTTAATTGTTGTTTTATCACATCCTAAAATGTATTTAAATAAAAACACGTTTTGGCTCATTTTATTATCTAGCTATTTGGATTGATTGTTTATTTCTGTGCTTCTTCGGGCTCTTGGACGATTGACCCAAACACCAAAGAAGAAGTATGCATGTTTAAAATGAAGCGTTTCAACTGTCATATAGGAGGTTTTGTTGGGTTTACTTCAGTTATTGTAGCTGCCGTGTTTGTTGGAGGCGAGTATTACTTTGAAAATGTACCATCAGTAAAGAGTCGCAAGCACTATGTTCTTCTTGACCTTGGATTCTCAAGTAAATGATAACATTTTAGTAAAAAAATTATTTTAATCCGATTGTTAAAGTTATTGTTATAAATCAATATAAATGGTTTAATTTTTAGGTCTCTGGGCATTTTGGAATTTTTTGCTGTTCTGTTACTTATCCAACGCTTGGAGCAACACACCCGATTTTTCTGATTCAATAAGCACTGCCAACCCTTCTGCTGCTATTTATTTTACATTATTCGCTATTTTCGTATGGGTTAGTGCTAATATATCATATTTTATTTTATTTTCTCTAATTTATTAAAATCGCTAACGATTGAGTGTATATGATATAATGTTTTACAGGGAACTTCTGCGTACTTTGCTTATCAGAGATACCAGATGGGCGTAGACCCAGCTTTTGTGTCTTCATTTGAAGCCGATCAATTTGGTACTTATGACGAAGCACAAAATAATACTAATCATGAATCACCATTCAATAAACAACTATCAGGTATAATAAAATTAAACAAATCTTTTAATTATAAAAAACATTTTTACGAAAATTGTTGCATCTTGTTCAAAAACATTACTTAAAATGCGACCTAGAGTATATTTGTAATTCAAACCGATCTTGTACAATTGTGTTAAAAAAAAAAATTTCCAAAATAAAATTTTTGTTGAAATTAAAAAAAACTGTCATTAATAACTTTTTTAATGTATTTTAAGAGGTAAAACTTTAAAACTCATTTCATTAATTAAAAAAAAATTGATTTATTGAAACAGCTTCTTAAAAATTAAAATGTATTCTTAAATAAAAATTAATTATATAAAACTTTTGAAGAAAGTGCAGTGTAACATATTGTTGAAAAATGTTTTAAATATTGTTTGTTTTTTGTTTAGGCGAATATCAAACTCAAGCCTACTAATTACAAGAAATTCTTCCAATAAGATATTTATTTATTAAAACCTAATGGATGTTTAAATAAAGAATATTTTAAATGTTTCGAGCAGTGTCTCTGGTTATCCACAAGTTAGCGTTTCTATTTAATATTAAAAATAAGTATAATTTAATAAAATGAATGATAGTTGAGGGTAGTTACAGATTTTTATACACTCGTGTTCCAAACATGCATAATGCCGTAATTGCATTCAGACTAATTTATTTTAGTATAATTTAAATTATTTTTAAATACTGTAACTATTCATGTATTTGAAATTGTTTATGATTGTAAGTTGTTTAATAAACTTAAAAACAAAATTTACGCAAATATTTGCTTTTAATAAATTAAACATAATTTTTACTATTCGAATTCACGATATCACATCCAAACATTTTAACTGTGGAATATATTTTCTTTGGTATTTAAATGTTTTTCAAGTCATTTTATTAATCATATTAAAATTCAAATTCTAAGTAGACTTTTTTTTACAAAAAAAAAAAAACGCTTAATTTATTTATGTCTAATTGTCTAAAGCGTTTTTTATTTAGAAATGATAATTAAAAAAAAGCGTATTAATGTTTTTGTTATTGTTAAAATATTTTCTAATTTAAAATAAATGTAATTTTTCAATTTACTATTTTCAAAAAAGTAATTTAATTTAAATGGTTTTTTGTTGATTTTTTTAATTAATTCATATTTATTGTCAACATAAAATAATAAGGCGATCTAAGATTCTGTTTTAATAATCTGCTGTGTAAAATAGTACTCAAGTTGTAATAACAATAATATGTCAAATTTCTATTTAATATTTATAAATTATTATTATCTTCTAGGCATAGGCAAAATTATGGAGACAGCCTATGATGGTAGTAATTCGAATTCGAATTACTGCGATTCGTCGTTATATACTAAAATGTACAAAAGCGATGATTTTATTTGTAATAAATGTGTACTCGTAGAATAAATAATAAATGAAAACATTAAAATTGTTTTTTTTTTAATAATGCACTAATAAAATGAAGTACTTAACATGATTAAATATAAGTTACTGCTTATTTGTACTTAAAAGTAATTCAAATTTTCCTTTAAAAAACATATATTTATAGATATTTCATTATATTTATTTATAATAATAATTTTAAAACTATAAGATATAACTTTAAGAAATATTTTATAAAATTATTATTTTTTTGAAATACAATGGATAGCATAAATAATTATTTTTTTATTTCTATTGAATAGACAACTAAATCTTTGTTTATTTTTTTAATTAAAAATAAGAAATCTATAAAGCTGAATTACGAACATGTTACGCCTGATGAAATAAAATATGGTAAAGATATTTTTGCTCAATTTCTGTATTCGATACAGCGGTTGAACTGTATCTTAATACAGCATATGTGTATTTTAATAAGGCTAAACTGTTCTACGCAAATAAATCTCCAGATAGATCTATTAAAATGTAGCACCAGGTCAATTCCGAAATTGATATATTTATTCAAAATTTTAACGACATTATCCAGTGATATAAATTTCAAATATAGGAATCTTTAGAATCTGCTCTATTCTGATAGAATTATTTTTAATTGTCACGCTTTATCTTTACTATTATAATTTCCGTGAGGTGGTTTGGATCACTAAAACTTGCAGACGGATTTAATTAAGTTAGATTTGGGCTAGACTTCTTTTTTGTAGAGGTTGGGGTGTGAGCCCCCATCTCATGAGATTCCCAAAGGTACTCGAATCGGTCACCAGCACCGACAGACGTAAAACTACTATCAAAACTTAAAAATAAAAAAATTAAAAATAAATTTACTCGTCTTCCCTCCAATTTATTCGTGTTTTTTTTATAGAGTTCATCAATCAAATCCAGTTAACTGTGTAAAAGGCTTTTTCTAAATCAATAATAATCTATATAAGTAACATAGTTCAACTTTCATCGATGCATATATTTTTTGATGAAACAGAATTTGTAAAACAAAATAAAATAAGGTTTAATATTGTAATATAGTCTTCTTTTTTCTCGCCCTAATCCTAACTACTAGAGGTCAGCATCCCTTATCCTAAACGGTCACTTGAAACGATTAGCCCTATCATCTACGCTCACATTAGCCGTCCTTATATCGCATTCAATGACATCCCTCCATCTCTTTTTTGGTCTTCCTCTACCTCTTCTTCCTTCAACATTCATTTCTATAGCTGTTCTTACAGATTTCGATTCCTCATTCCTCATAACATGACCAAACCATCTACGTCTATTTTCTCTCATATTATCGACGATTGACGCTACACCTATATTCCCTTTTCTATGTTCATTCCGTATCTTATCTTTTCTAGTCATTCCACAAATCCATCTAAGCATTCAAAACCATCTCTGCTTCACTAAATTTCTGTTCTATTCTCTTTTCAACCACTTAACACTCAAACTTACCTTTCAGCCTTTTATCGCATAATACACAAAACGCTTGTCTCCACTTCACCCACCCGTATATAATCCTGTGTTCTTACATCCTCGTCAATACTACCATTTTTCTGCACAACTGATCTTAAATACTTAAAACTTTCCATCTCTCCAATCATGTACTCGCTTATTTTCATTGATCTCCTCATTTCACCTACCTCGTGTTTTCCTTTGTCAGACTCGTACTCTATATATTCTGTCTTACTCCTACATATTCTTTTTGCTTTTGTATAGTCTCTTCCCACTACACCACAACCCCAGTACCATCAGTTTATGTTGTGAAGTAATACTCTCGCCTAGTATAACTTTACAATCTTTTACTTGCTTTACACTCTTTCTTTTCTACATAAAATAATCAATCTGTGATCTATTACTCCCACTCTCATAAGTTATATAATGTTCTTCCCTTTTTTTAAAATAAGTATTAACCACAGCAAGATCATACGTTAATACGAAATCCAGGATTATTTCTCCAGCCTCATTCTTCCCACTATAACCATACCCTCCATGTATTCTTTCATATCCTCTCCTCTCATTACCTACATGTCCATTCATATCTCCACCTATCACCGCACCCTCATTACCTTGCATCACCACATCCATCTCTCTCCGAATTTTTTCCTTTTCTATTTCAGCACATCCTACATGGTCATAGACACTTATTACATTTAGCACTTTTCCTTAAAAATTAATTTTAATACTATAATTCTGTCACTTTTCCTAGCTACTTTTACTACTTTACTTTTCATTTCATCGTCCATAATTATTCCTACACCATTCTTTGTATTTGACTTACCTGAATAAATTAGTTTATAACCCTCACCTTGTGGCAATGATTTATATGCCACGACTTCACTGTGCTACCGCTTTTAGCATCGATGCGAAGCTGAGAAGGTATTAATTTTACCATGTTGTTTTTTAGCTTCGATGCGAAGCTGAGAAGGTATTGGTTTTACTATGATGTTTTTTTTTTTTGTGTCTGTTACCACTTTTTCTCAGCTCTCACCGAACGGATTTCTTTCAACGATACGTCAAAAGATCACAAATCGTATCTAGTCGAAGACATTACCCTTAAAAATTGAAAAAAATTCCTCCGTTCCCCGTAATTGGGGAAACCTTTAAAAAAATTACAACCTTATAGTCTATGAGTAAATTGCAACCGAAATTAAACAAAAAATGTAATATTTGCAAAAAAAATCAGCTCCTATCGTGATGGTTTTTGTATTTAAAACTAACACAATTTATTGAAATATTAACAAAAACAAAATAATATTTTTTTATATTGAAACTTTAGGTAATTTTTTTTCATTTGATATCATTTTTTTTGAAAATCAACACTTATTCTACTCATAGAGGGGATTTTAAATAGCAACTTTTTTAAAAAAATTAACTATTTCAACTTAACTTTTGAAAATGTTCCAGAAATATTCATAGTTTTATTTAATCATAAATTTAAGCTTATATTATATACTTTACTATGAAAAAAAAAAAAAAATTCGAAATATACATTTTTTTCTTGGTGAAAATGGCTACCGTATTCAAAAATATGCTATTTTTGTGTGTAAAATTCTGGGAGTTGTATTTTATTTTATTTTGTTTTAAAATATCTGTTTTAAAATATTCAACGATACGTCAAATGATTACAATTCGTATTTAGTTGAAGATATTACCCTTAAAAATTGAAAAAAATTCCTTCGTTTCCCGTAAATAAGGTAAATCTTCAAAAAATTAGACTTTTTCTATCACTTCTAATTTTTAATATTATAACTATCCATTATTAAATTTAGAAGAAAGTGAAAACCATTTTTTTTAGAAATGATTTATACAGCAACATGATGTTACCAACAAATTTAGAATACTAATACTGATTATAGCACACACAAATAGAGTTACAAAATTAATAAATTATAAAGTAAAATTATTTAATTTTGAGGTTGAAATCTATTATCATATTAAATCAAATTCGACAATAAATACTTTAAAAACATTAAAAATAAATTATTTTAATTGTATATATAAAAAAATATGGATCAAGTAACATTTTTATTGATAAAATGGAATTTTTGTAGGTAATATCTTCAATTAGAAACTTTTTTTAACAGAAAAACCTTTGTAAGGTATTTTAAAATAAAATACAAAACTGAAAATTATAACACAAAAATAATATATTTTTTAACACGGTTGTCATTTCCATCGTAGATAGAATCTTAAGTTCGAAATTTTTTTTTCTTATTAAAATGCATGACTTAAGTTTTAATTTAAAAAATATATAAAAATGTCAGTATTTCTTGAACATTTAGAAAAGTTACGTTGAAAAGTTAATTTTTTATAGAAATATATAATTTTGAATACCCCTTGTGGACAAATAAAAAGGTCAGATTTTCAAAAAATTATACCAAGCAACAGGTAAATACCTAATGTATCTGAAAAAAAAATTTATTCATCCATTTACCAAAAAGTTATGGTAATTTTATGAAAAAAAATTGAAAAATGTCAAAAATTAATGATTTTTAAATTTTTAATTTACGGAGAATGATGGAATTTTTTTCAATTTTTGAGATAAATGTCTTTAAATAGATATGATTAGTTATCTTTTGATGTATTGTTCATCAAAATTGGTCTACTGGGAGCTGAGTATGAGTGATAACAGACACAAAAAAAAAACACATCATTTTAAAATTAATACCATCTCAGTTTCCCATCGAAGCTAAAAGATAAGTTAAATATGTTGCCATCATTGAATAAGATATGACTCTATTAACACGCTTATATTAGTTTCACTTGTAAGTTGTGTGTTGTGTGTTTGTTTGTAAATCTCCACCCGCCACGTGTTATTATACTCCTGTACCCCGTCGTCTATGGCCTTGAGACTAGACTGTCGTAACTCATTCACCCCACCCCGCTCACCAATCGTCGACAATAATATTTTCCGACCCGTAGACGCGCGCGTGTCATCAATTATATATATATATATAAATAAATTTTTATTTTGACTGACACGGCCCCGCGTCGCTTCGTTATACACGATGCCCCACGACTCGTGTCACCTTTATCAGCCGTCGCCCTACTATGAGTATTTGACTGACCAACACCGCGCGTTACACGTCGCGGTGCAAAGTCCAACCCGCCGCAAATGACACCGTAGTCTTCTCTCCTGTTGTCAAAGTGACAATGTCGACGAACTGATCCGTACCCGCGCACCGTCGCCATCAACGCTGCTAACCTTTTGACGCCCGAGGATCACGCCGGACATCGCGCCGTTGACGCCAGCGAAAGTGCCGCGATATTATGCGAAGATTATATATTCCTACAGCCGACGCTGCTGCCGCCATATATGCCTCGTGTATAACGTTCCCCCCGCCACGCCCGCCCACAAAACACATCTATACCTCGTGCATGATACGTTTACGTACCTAAGTCGCTTTACGCGTATATATATATATATATATATATATATTCTAATTACTATTAAAACTTTTAGATTAATACGCTTTATTCTCATTAAGAGATATGTAGTGTATTCATTCCGATTACGGGGGATGATTCCCGTTTCGTCATTTTTCGTCATTACCTCCACGTTGCGCGCCTGCTGCTTTCCTTGGATGTGGTAGCCGTTTCTCAGACTCCCTCTTCGGAATCGAACCCTGATTTCCCGTTACCCGTTGCAACCATGATATTGATATTAACTATTATCACAACATGAAACTAAAAAGTGAAAAATAAATATAGTTTAAAAAAATAAAAAAAAACACGCTTTTAAAGCACATTGAAATAAAAAGTTAAAAATAATTTTTATAATAAGCTTAACACAATAATGAACGAAAAATACTAGTATTATTGTGATAAAATCGTAAGTGCTTTGTGCCATATTTTTCGTATATTGAGCGACCGACGCTTTTTTTCGCAATAATACTAGTATTTTTCGTTCATTAATGTTTTAAGTTAATTTTAAAAATTATTTTTAACTTTTTAGTTCGATGTGCTTTAAAAGCGTGTTTTTTTAAACTATATTTATTTTTTATATTTTTAGGAATGTTTAGTTCAAATCCCTAAAATAATCTTTTAAATATGTAATTCTATTTTATTTAGTAGTTATGACATAAAAGTAATTTAGTTATTAAAAAAAATTTTTCATCATTCAATTACTGTAAAAAATAATAAAAATAAATTGTAAAAATTGTTCATCTTTAAGCTTAAACTTTTTTTAATAAACAATTAAAAATATACTTATTTTTTTTATTTCGAGTCCATTTTAGTATTTAATTTTATAACATTTTACAAAATTGCGATTCATAAAAGTTATAGTTTAAAGACACTCATAAGCGTAGGGTGATAAATATTTAAAAGGTGGCTAAATTAATCCATTTTGATCTGATGTATTATTCAAATTGTTCAAGCGTATGAATAATATTTCAAATACTGAGTTTTGAATTTGATCTTTTCAATACATTATTACTTTAAACTCTAATTTTATAAAATAAAAGCAAGTTTGAGAGTTTAGTTATTATTTGTAGTCGCCCATTAAATTATTTAATAATAAGCTTATAAAACATAAAGCAATTATTTATGAAGAAAGAAGCAAAATGTTTTAATAACTTATTACCTTTTTTGTAATTTTCACATCAAATATTATTTAAAATGACTTGTACTAAAAATTATTCAATCTCGGATACTAGTTAGGAATAGCTCTTTTCTTAACCCTTCTGTTTTAATAATAAAAGTTATTATTTTTAAGAACTTAATAACTTGTTTGCATCTTAGAAAAAATAATAAATTTCTTGAGACTACCCAATATTTCGTAAAATATGTTAGATATACAATAATTTAATATTATTTGAATAATATTAAAATTATTCTCACATACACTACTCCCACGACTAGAAAATGTGCACGTACTGTTAAAACTTTCAACTGAAACAGTAACAAAAAAAAAGTTATATCACATCTCCGGTCCCTTCTGTATTACATAATTAGAAATTAAACTTAATGATATTAAAAATTAAAGGCACAAATTAAAAATATTAATTAATAAATAATCGCAACAATCGTTTATGTCGCTCTTAATTTGTTAATAATGTTTCAAAATAAGTAAAAAATAAAACTGTTACTGACTTATAATTTGGAAAAATAGTAATGTAACACATATTTTAGTTACAAATTAAGATACGAGGATGTGTAAAACTTTAGACTTTTTTCCTACCTCATAAATAATTGTATATCATATAATTAATTAAACACAGTATCAACTAAAACATTTTATGTGCAAACAACAATAAATATTTAAGTGGATTAGAAAGGTTCAATCATTTTAAACACAATTTGTTTTAAAGTTATTTGAAATCGATTAACTATTAAAGCTTCTTATATATTATTGAAGAATTAAATTTTCTAAACGCCTGTTTTAAGAACATTGTATAAATTCAATACTCTTAAATAAGTTCAATATAAATAGTGCACTCAATTTAGCAACAGATGTTGATCTTGTGACTTTGTTAAGTAAAATATTTGTAATTGAGAGTTTATGTAACTTTTAAACAGTCATTTAATACTGTTAAAATTGAATCACCAAAATTATTTTAGTATCAGTAAAATTAAAATTAAAATTTGTTGAATACTGACAAAGTTTTTAAGCTAGAAGAAACCTTTTTTTAAGTATTTATTGTACAATTTTATCATGTTATTAAAACATAACTACAAATTACAAAAATTTTAGTAGAGGAAAAATATGAAGCAATAAAATGCAAGGGTTATAAATCAGTTATTTTAATTTCAGAGTAATTGATTAATCAGTTTCATATACATACACAATGTAAAGAAACATTTTTTATTATTTTTATATATTTTGCTATCTTCTACTTTTTATATTTATATATTTTATATATTCAATAAATAATACAATTTTATTTGTAAACTATATATATAGGTGTTCATCCATCATACTTTTTTTTAAATCGAACCATTTCTCCTTAAACAAGGGAGGTTCATAACTTGAAATAACTTATAAAGAGTTTCACTTTTTTAACTTTTAAAAAGGTTCATGAAATACTACGAACTTTCAACATAATTTCAAAAAATAAATTTGTCCCGACAATTTCTGAATTTAAATTGCTCTTAAAGATAAAAATAAAATATTTTAGTGTAATAAATCATCGTTTTTCATGTTATAATATTCATTCCAATTTTTTTTCAATTATATTATATTTTAGTCATAAATGTCGGTGCTAATCTAAAATGATTTTATTTCTTTGACAAAATAATCATTTTGTTCTAATTCTAAATTAGTTATATAAACTTGAGAATTCTTGAATGATGAACATTTTTATTGAATTTGTTAAAAAAAAATAGGGCATCCTTAAATTCCTCTTGAATTTTTGGTAGTCATTTTTTACACTTTAAGAAATTTGTTACTATAATTTTCATCAAAAAATTTACTAAAAATGTTTATTAATATTTTAATGTAATAATGTATATTCAAAATAAAATTAATCAAAATGATTCGAAAACTGTTTTATAAAACTATGCATCTATTAGAATAGGTAACTTAGAATTCTTCGTAAATACAATTAAGCAAAATCCCAGGTAGGTAACTAATTTTTTACTTATGTTAGTTCATTATGATGTCAAAGCAAAACAAATATTAATTTACTGAAAAAGGATTTGTATAGTAAAAAAATACTTTCAGTGTTTAATTAATGTTAGTATAATTACAACGAGTATAAACTTACAATTAAAATGTACTACTAATATTTTATGAGCATGTTATAAAACAAACCAAAGTTGTATTATAACAGTAATACAGAAAATACTTATTATTCAATTCGGATTACTTAAAATATTTCCTCTGGGTTAATTCAAAAATCATAGTTAATAATAATCCCAATAACTCAACAGTTTATCTTTTTAAGTATGGGTCATGTAATGCTGTTATATTATTTAATAAATATCATTTTTTTATCCATCTAGGATGTCTACTCGATTTAGAGTACCTGAGGTGTTGGTAAATGAATTGAATTTCCCATCGAGTAAATAGCTATGAGTTAGTTTATTTTTGAAAATCATATCTATTTACTTTAGATACAAATAAAGAAGCGTCAAATTTTCATATTTACACTTAATAATGAATATAAAAATTTTTGAAAAATAATGCTCACGGAGTTGCTATTTTGTTGACAATAAATAAACGTCATCATAAGTAGGAAAATCTAGTATTAGGTTAAGTCATTTTAAGTTTAGTAGTATAATAGCAGTATCCGAAATTATGAACACTTTTGTAATAGATATTTAACACTTACAATTTTATTTTATTTATATTTTTATAATGATGACTTTTCAAATAAAACACATTATTATGGGAGATGATAGATATAAAACACCAATACCCGTATGTAACATTAACTTAAAATAGTAGAATAATAGGTTGCGCACGCGTCCCTTTAAGTTTAATTGACTAACCAATGAGAAGCATTTTTCAATTAAAATATAAAATATCAATTTTCCCCCTCAAAAATGGGCCTATAAAAGAGCGATTTTCAGCTCATTCGTCACCTTATTTTTTCTAAAAAGCTGGCCATGAAGCGTCTCTGCACCAGATTGTTTCGCGATTGTGCTCTCTCGGAAACTTAGAAACTTTTTCACACTTGGTGTTTTTTTTATCTAACTCTTTCATAATTAATGTAATTTAAAAAAATTAACTTAATGTTTTTTTATTTTTTAATAATTAATAAGACAATTAACTTTTTAATTTTGTATTTTGTGAGTTGTCCCAATTAAGAATTTTTTTTAATTCTTCAATTGGATTGTCTATTTAATAAGTGCATTTTGAAAATCTACCTTAGCACATCAAGTGGTTAAAACTGTTGGTAAAACAATAGTTTATGACGTGTCACTAAAGAGATCGTAGAGTGTATCTTAAATTTAGATAGATAAGTGATTGATTGATTGCATAAGATACTGATGGTTTGTTGAGATCATTATCCTAGAACATCAGGTGGTTAAAACTATTCGTAAAACAATAGTTTATGACGTGTCACTAGGAATTGATTCTCATATTCCGTTACGCTCTTTTCAGCAAGCAGTTCTAGACTCCGTAAGGTCCGTGCATCGACGAGTATATCTCCGATGGTGTAGCCAGCCTGTCTCTAACTCTGTCCACTCTCATATCAAACACACAAATTCATAAAATATTGATAGTTTATTGAAGTCAATACCCTAACACATCGAGTGGTTGAAATTATTGGTAAAACAATAATTTGTGACACGTCACTAGGGATTGGTTCCCATAATCTATCTGGTTCTATAAATTTTCATTTTAAAGTATAAAAGAACATATATATTCAGATACCAAGTGCAGAAAGGAATTTAAGCGAAGTAATATTTCGAGTTTAACAATTTTTATAAAATAAATAAATAGATTAAAGTCAGTGCTCTTATTATATTTCTTTTTACAACAAACGATCAAGCTAGCTGGACACAAGGTAAGAAATTATATTTCTTAGCATGTCATAAAAAATTAAAGATAGATTTAAAATAAGTCAAGTATAATTTTTATCGAGGGAATAATAGAATTGCTTCTAAAAGTGGATAATTTAAAAAATTATTATTAACAACTATTTTATCATCATTCTAATCGCAATAGTATGTGTTTAACGTAAATGTTTTATTTAACAACCATATAAAAAATAATTCAGCTATTAAGGCTTGGCGCCCAACAATCTGACAGTTGCATTTTACGCAAACACACATTGTTTTCTAAATATACTGAAATCAATAAAAAAATATCAGGAGTCATAAAATCCTCCCCTAGAACAACTGCACATTTCATAGAAGAATTAATATTATTCGAGTTAGTGTAATTTTCCTTCACTTTACATTTTACGACAAACCATAAGCAGTCATTTCATTTTAACAAAAATATCAATGATCATACACCGTATATTTTTATTTTCACCTTGTAGCTAAACAAATTTAACTAATTTATTGATTCCATATTATCCTCATACCCTATCACTCTTATTTATGATAAACCATTGCTAATTATATATTTAATACTTGTTGCTACATTTACTTTTCATTATGACCATATCATTCCTTCTCTCATAATTCTACTCCTATTTATTTTCATGACAATATATCATAATAATTTATATGAATAAAATTACTTATACTCTTAGTCTTCTTTTTTATGACAAAATTATTCCTTCTCTTTCACCATTCTATTATTACACCTCTTACTTTTTTTATGACACTTTTATACATTTTTATTTTAATTACAACTTTTTTGTAAAATAACAGAAATATATAATTAATTTAGTCATATTATTAACTAGATAATTATCTAATAAATAAGGACGACAAAATGAAAATTTAGTCATAATTAGTATAATGAAACATTATAATTATTAATTAAACTTCTCATAAATATATTTAATGCGAATTGTCTTAGATCCCAAGATATGTAACACTTAATAACATTTTTTTAACCTTTTTTGGAAACAAAATATTATGTTGATAAAATGTATTACGAGTACATTTACAGTAGCTATATTTTATAAAATCAGTCGAAAATAATTAACCTCATTAATTATTATAAATCATCTGGAAAATCCATTTGGTTTAACTATTTGAATCCCGTCAACGGAGTTTATTGAAAAGTTTTTTCTCCAATTGAACTTCTATTGAAGCGTTAAAAAAGCGTATGGACTATATTATTGAAATGACGGTAAATATATTGTATAAATCGGGAGAGTATATTGCATATGGTACATTGCACAAGAGGTAAAATGAGGATTTGTGAGGATAAAAACCATTTGAAATGTGTTGTCTGTAACAATAACGACCGTACAACTGTTGTAATTCGGCCCCATGCTATTGTTGAATGATTTCTAAAATAAAATTTAGTCGTTTAGAGAAATAATAAATGCGTCACTAGATTAAAAGTTCAATTTTATCCAAAATCAAGTTAATCGTCTATCTGACAATATTCAAATTATGTTTTGTTTAATAGTACATTGAATTGGAAATTTTTTAATTTGTTAGTAGTAATGATCTTGATAGTACTAATGTAAAGAGTGACCCTAACAACAGAATAATTAACTTACAATTTTTATATAGTTTTACAAATAATTAGTTTATTTTTACAGTTTATTTACAAATTAATCTCACGGTGACAATCGGGGCAGTATTATTAATCCATTAAAATGGAAAAAGTATTTAATTCCAAAATTAATTACGTTGATAGTATAAATATTGAAATTTGAAATCACACGCTTACAAAATAACTAATAATTATTTATTGTGGTGTATACAGATTTTTTTTGGAAAAGCGAGGTTAATAATTTGTTGATTAATTTTTATTCAACAAAATTAAAAATTAAAACTAAATATTATATTTATACATTACTAGTATTACTTTTTAAAAAGTTAGTTTTTGTATTTAGTATGCATTTGATATTTATAATATTATTTTAAATTTAGAAACCACTCCTAACCCCCATGGATACGCCATTGCGTACAACATAAAAAATATACATTTGATAATGTTCTTAAAAATACAATTTTTCAACAAATAAACAGAATGAACAAAAGAAACAACAAAACGAAATAAAATAAAAAAACGGCGATGTAATTGACAAAAAAAATGTAATAAAATGCATTAACATGTAATGGACAGTTTAAAAAAACATATGATTATTTCCACACATGAAATAAAATTAAATATTTTATAATATCACGTTATTAACACCGTATAACGAATAATTAATCAGTAGCCTAAATGAATCAGTTACTAGCCGTTCTACTTACACGCTGATAAAGGAATTTAGGTTGTCTAAGCCGTACAATTTTCGGCTTTAAAACACCAATAAACAATAAAGACTCTCGTTTTTCGCTAACGGTTCTTGGCAATAAGATCCTTCCAACAGAAGTTCTGCCTTAAATTCATTACCCAGACTGTTGGTACTGCAACATAGCTGGGGACATCTTAAACTCATTTGATAACTTCGGCACTATAACATACTTGCATTGATTAAGTTGATAATAACAGACATCGTTCATATGACATCCTTTCAGAACGAAACGATCATCGTCTTCGGCAAACTAAATGGATTGCTAGTCGAGAACATTGAGTAGTATTCAGATCCATCAAATATCTTCAACTACAATCCGGCATCATTCTACATAATCATTTTCATGAAAGGCATTTCGTCTTCAGAACAAATGCACCGCGTTTTAGGTTTGGCAGACTACTCGACAACGTGCTGAAAAATGTCTTTTGCTGGTGGCTGTTGATTCGAAACTTGTTCGCTCTGCAATTTCCACTCCAAAAAATTAACAATATCATGGACATCAGCAGTATAGGATACTTTGTCGAAATCGGCACTAGTGTTGACTAACATGGAAGAAAGAGGCACGGAAACTTGCGGTACACTTTAAAGTACTTGGAAATGAATACGAGTAAATCAGCTGCATCTCCTATTGTTCTTGGCTAGGTCAATTGTCACTATTGTAGTTAAAACGTAGAAATAAAACGTATTGTGCTTAAAACAAATTATAAAAATGTATCGATGATATAACAAAATGCAGCCTCTTATATAACCTCTTATAAATGGTTTATAACCGATTAAAATATTTTGGCCAGTGACGAATAAATAAATAATAATAATAATAATATATATATTTTACTCCTATATATTAAAAAAACCAAATTTAAGTAAAAATAGTACTACTCATTCTACGTGTCCATTATATGTAATGTTTATAATTTAATGAGTATTTGTTCTAAAATTGTTATTGACTCATCAAAATTTTTTCTAAGAACTAAAAATTACTATTTTGAAATGTTCAAGATAATTTAATTAATTAACGATTGATAATACAATACAGGGTGATTTTTTTATCATAACCCACTCAATTACTTACAGAATAATAATAATTTAAACATTTTTTTTTATTACTATCTTTATTTACACATTATTCTTGAATTATTAACTATGTAATACTTTTTAAGTTCATCCCTTATGCCTGGTAAGGGTGTCAACTTTGTTTTTTTAAATGGCAACACGTATTTTTAATTTAATAAAATGTTTGAGTTCTTAATTTAATAGTAAATGGCATTTGAATTTTTAATACAACTCTATTCGTTTATTAGATATAAACATTTAAAGTTTCAAATTTTTGAGTTAATAAACATGTATAATACACAAGGGAATACAAATACAGGTAGCTAATTAGTTTCCTATGACATCAATATTCGCAGGTACACAGCATTGTTATTATCAATGATAGTAAGGTACATTGTTGTGAGTTTATAAATACACTAACTGACAATACAAAAAGTATATCTATTGATAGTCACAATTGATAATAAACAATCCGTGATTGTGATAACAATATCATAAAAAACCAATTAGCTACCTGTATTTGTAATCCCTTAATGTACCTTACTATCATTGATAATAACAATGCTGTGTACCTGCGAATATTGATGTCATAGGAAACTAATTAGCTACCTGTATTTGTACTCCCTTGTGTATTATACATGTTTATTAACTCAAAAATTTGAAACTTTAAATGTTTATATCTAATAAACAAATTAAGTTTTATTAAAAATTCAAATGCCATTTATTATTGAATTAAAAACTCAAACATTTTATTAAATTAAAAATATGTGTTACCATTTAAAAAAACAAAGTTGACACCCTTACCAGGCATAAGGGATGAACTTAAAAAGTATTACATAGTTAATAATTCAAGAATAATGTGTAACTAAAGATAGTAATAAAAAAAAATTTTTAAATTATTATTATTCTGTAAGTAATTGAGTGGGTTATGATAAAAAAATCATCCTGTATAATATGCATTAAACGTAGTTTAGAAGACGATAATTATTTTTAAAAATTTATCAACAAAATGATAATTGTATCAAAAATTATAAGCGTTATGAGTGTTAGGCTTAAGACACCTTGGGTTAAATATTTTCATTTATCTATATATGTATATATTAAATATTGCGTTGTATAGACGGTACATGCATCTAATGTATTTTAAATGTTACCTTTTTTACTAGCGAATTTTTGTCATGAAATATAATTTTATTGTATAACCATTTAAGTCTCATTTTATTTATTTTAAAAATAGCCTAGTCCTTCAATAAAATATACCTAGCTCGAGTGATACGAAATGATTTTTTAAATGTCAAAAAGGGTATGCCAATGAGAAAATTTACCCCCTAACCCCCTCCATTTGACTTATATAACCAAGTGCGGAATTATTTTAATATAGCTTTTATGTATTTTACACTCCAATTATGAGCTATTACACGTTTGAAAATTTAATAAACTCAGCGCTTATATCTAATTATCTCGTTAGCCTAAAAAATGTGGTAAATGAGGTAATTTTCGTTTGTGAATTTTATTGGTATGTCTTTGATAAATTTTCTTTTGTTTATTCTCTCCGTACAGCACGAATATGTTTTAAAATTTACATTTATTCATTTTCAGTTTAAATTTCAATGAGTTTAGTATGAAAGAGTTAGTGTTTTTGTCGTCTATAATTATTTAAGCTTCACTTTTGTTTTATATTAAACCATTCAAGATATTACATTATTTTATGGAAACAAATAATGTAAATTTACAGTCAATTTCGCAAAAATGAGTAATATTTAAGGAAACTAAAGAATTTATAAATTCTATATTCGACTGAATTCATTTAATTTTGATTAATTAAATTTGAGTATATACGGAGATACCTTAAGTACGCTTCACGAAATATCTTAAAAAATATTAAAGCATATCATTATCTTATGTTATTAACAATAATTTTTTATGTTGAGCTGCCTTACACCATTTAATTAATTTTCTGCTATCATCCCTTTACTCTAAACTCGTATTAACTTTCAATTTTCAAATACAAACCTCATTTCCTTTTTAAGTCATCAGATTTGTTCAAACGAAAAAAAAAATTGTTTTAAAAATCGTTTTATATTATATGATTTTAAACTAGTGATAGATTTGAAAAGTATGAAAATGTCAATTTATTGCACTATCAATATTTAAGTTCATATTATACTATAGATACGAATATCACTTTTATGTTTTAATGTAGCGAAATCACATTTGAAAAAAATGGTGTATATTTTTATATATTTATTTATCGTAATTTAAGTTAGTAGTGTATATTCCGATCTAGCTGAATGTAAGAATAAAGATGAAACTAATATCATGATAAAATATGTAAATGGCGTGCCACTCATTGTTGCTGATGACCACCGTACTACATCGTTTTGTCAACCACAACAACTCTCCACCGTTCAGCCTTCAAAAAACTAGTTTCGGATCACTTTTTCATCAATCCTGACTGCCGTCACAACTCTTTCTTTAATATAAATTCTGATTATTCTATTTGCACTAATATTATATCTTCTATTAATGCATATTTTAATTTTATTTGTAAATTTCGGAATTACTCGTAGCCAAACTCTGTAATTTCCAGTTTATCTTATTCTTGTAACATTGTAAGCAATTCTAATACTAATAATTGTTTAAAATCACTTAAAATGTACTACCATAATGTCCGTGGCTTACGTAAAAAGTTATTTAATTTACGCATTAATTTAGTTACTCTTAATTATGATATTTCTTTTAACTGAAATTTGGCTTTCCGCGGATATCTCTAATTCTGAGTTAGGTTTTAAAGGATGTATAATTTTTAGATGCGATCGTAATTCCTATACCAGTAAATGTATACGGGGAGGGGGAACTCTTATGACAGTAAAGAATGAGCTTAAAATCGTTATAATCAAATCCCCTCTGATAGCGTTGAGCAAATCTTTGTTCAGATTACTCTATACGGAGGAATTGTAGCGCTTATTGCTTGTGTATACTTGCCTCCTGGTTCAGATATTTGCACCTACGAAAATCATGCAGCTTCATTAGATCGAATTTGGCGTTCAAATAATTTTAATTTTGGTATGGTATTTGGTGATTTTAACCTTCCAAATGTTAAATGGATAAATACTTCTTCTAGGTTGGAATATTATGGTTCTATATCTGACAAAGTCCGATTAATAGGTGACCAGTATTCTCTAATTAATTTTAATCAGATTAATGAAATACGAAACGTTAATGGTTCTACTCTTGATTCGTTATTTACTAATGCTAGTAATGTTCATGTTATTAAAGCCCTTGATTATCTTTTGCCCTGTGATTCTTACCATCCAGCACTCTCAATATCTTGCCTCAAACAACGTACTATTCCCCCGCTCGATACCAAACATAAATATTATGACTTTAATAATGCTAACTATAATTTGATTCATGAAGCACTTAATTCCATTAACTGGTCTGATAATCTCAGCTTGTTGTCAACCAATGAAGCTGCTGATTTTTTACAAATAAACCTTACATCTATCCTACATAAATTTATACCTATGAAGACAACCGCAGTTGACAAACGCCGAATTAATAAGGTTCAAAATAGATTTCTAGATTTCGCTGGTTATACCCTTAATATAGCGCACCCAGCCCATGATTACGGTCCAATAAATGAATTTCTTAAACTTGAGTCCTTAGAACATAGACGTGTAAAATTCGGTAAATATTTTATCGATAGATTATAAAATGGTGATATTGATGCCCCACGTTTACTAGAGCGACTTGATATTCTTGTACCCTATAATACTAGATTTCAGTGTCAATTTTATTTACCTTTAAGCAGCTCCAATTTTGCTAAAAATGCACCCTTAATTAAGTTTATGCGTGAATATAATGATAATCTTTAGCTTTGTACGGAGAGACACATATTATTATTTTTACATTTGTCAATTCATTTCACTGTTACTAAAACTATATACTGTACGTTTATTGTATCTTTTCAAAAAAGCCGACTGGCGTTAATAAATAAATAAATAAAAAAAATTAAATACAAAACATTGGGTAAATGTAAAATTATAAATAGGATAAAAACAATGATTAATTAGTATTGTTTCTTTAAAGTAAAAAATATAATATCATTTAAAAGGGTTTCATTACTAAATCCAAAATTTCTATTAGTGACCCTGTAATAATCTATTGTATTATCACATTAACAAGAAAAACATAATAATATATTACATAATATAATATTAATATTACATTGCACTTGATATTTATCAAGTAGATAATTTTTTTTTTTACTTCAAATGATATGTGTATAGGTAAACAATAAATAACTAAAAGTACAATTTATAAGAATGTAAAACTTAACCTTTATGGTACTTAATATTGGACCATTGAAAAGTATTTACTTTTTCTAACGTCAAGTTTCCCGTTTTATTATCTATTTCCAACAGTGTAATGAAAACTTTTAAACGAGTAAGGTCGTGATTAGTTTTAAAGTCGTGATTTTTGGTTGGTAAACATAAACAAAGCAAAAAGAATAATAAAAAAAGAACTTTATGAAGTGATAGATTGTAATAATTCTACACGTAGATGAAAACAAACTTTGTCTACATAACGTTATCAAAGCAAACTAAATAGAAATTACCTATGTGAAAACACGTAACGTCAGTCCACCTAATGAAGCTTTCGTTTACACATGACAAACTAAATAGTTGATTTGATATTTGCTTATATTATTGATAACCAGTATCGAATAACCTGTAATATTACTATTATTGGTTTATCATTTCAGTAAACACAGTCTCATAAAAGTATTAAGAATCAGTAGTCAACATACATCAATGAATTTCAATGTAAAATAAAACGCACAGTATTCATAAATATTTTATGACCTTGAAAAATTCTCATAAGAAATTACCAATAATGAATACACCACTAGCTGATCATATGGTTTTGTAAATGTTGTATCTGTCTAATGTAATCCCGAGTGTATTAGTGTAATAGAGATAAACGAAATAGAAGCCATGTAGTTCATCCTAGCTCGTTATTTCTAATTAATAAATATTAATAAAGCAATCACCTAGTATAATTTGTTGTTTGGTATTCTACCTAATAATTATTAGTTTCCGTGTTGTAGAAAACAGACTCTTGGTTGCATCTTAGTTATACTATGGTATTCATTACAATCGATAATTACTGAATAAAGTCTTACTACAGGCATATAATTAAATTTAATATTTATTTTATAAAAATGTATCAGTAGCAACATTAATGATGTACTTACTTTCAAAAAACTTTAATAAACTCAAAATATTAATGAAAATAAAGTGTTATGATGAATAGCATTTATTACTGTCAATGGTTCCGTCCAAGCAAAACTACCCATTGGTAAGTACGCCAAATATTCACCTCTCCAAAAATTTAAATACATTTGTATTATATTTAATTTCTATATAATAATAATATATTGTGACTGGTTTTTCGTAAAGATTAAATTAAAAAGATTAGACGTCTTTAATTCATGTAATTAGCTTTATGAACTTCAATAAATAATAAACTAATATATTTCATACATGAAAAAATGTAGAATACCTATTCATAAATCATACTCTTAAATAACTTAAACACCAAAAATCGAAAACTTGGTACTTAAATAATGATTTTTTAAAAGTAATATTAATCATTCAAATTATTGTAAATTTAAAAATAACCAAACAAAATAAATAAATGTTATTTCGACAACTAATATTAATTATTTTTCATGTTAAATATTTTACTGTAAAAAATTAGTATCAGGTCGTGTTTGAAAATTGTTTTATAATTTTCACTAATTATAGAAATCATGAACTAATTAACTAATTGAATTAATTTTTTAATAATTTTCATTTGTTAATAACACATACGCCGAAATATTTTATCTTTCCGTTTTAATAAAATAAAATGTTTTTGTGAAGAATAAGGGTGTTATATTTTTTTGACAGCAACTTCATTTTTTATCAAATCATTTAAATCCAAATTATTTTCCGTTGCTCTTCTACGGTGAATTATTTTATTCCCTTACTGAGTTAACAACAAACCAAGATATTCTTTTGTAAACACATCGGCTGTGAAATTAAATGTCAACGATTTTGTGTGCATGTGAATAATACTTAAGAAATCTGCTTTTGTGATAGGTAATGCAAACTAAATTAAATTGTATGAATTTCCATGAATTTTCAATGTTTTTAGTTTTATCATGATGAAAATTTTATTCCAAACTGTAAATTAAACTTGTTTTACAAGTCCATACTTTTCATTTATTAATAAAATAATTCAAGAAGATACAAAATATTAGGAGGAATAATATAATTATAATTTTTTTTTCTTGTATAAACCGAACCACGAAATCAGTTTAGATTGGACATATTTTTCGTAAACATACACTATGGTTAGTGTTCTAATAAAGATCAGTCATGTGTATGTAGTTATTATTTAAAGAATGAAAATCAATTTCGACTACTTTTATAAACAACAAAATATCTCAAGCAAACGTTTTGTTTGACATAAAAAAGTTGATTATTACTAAAATATATTAAATAGTTATAAAAAATTTAATAGAATGAAAAAATCACAATTATTAAAAAAATATAATCAATAAAAAAAAAAATAATAGAAAATGTTTGATACGATGAAATGGAATTTTTAATATACTTCAAAGTTGTGTTCACAAATATAGGAATACTTATTTATATATCGACATTCATTAGTTATGAATTGACATATTTAACTTATAAGTTTAAACCAAATACTTATAATAATATTTGATAAACATTTTAAATATGTGCAACAACATAATTTTGTAATAACACATGAAGAAATTATTGTCACAATTTTTTCAAATCATATGTTTGCTAAAGAAAGTGAGGTTAAGTCATATTGAAGATTACAAATAGTCGATTTAAGACTATAGTTACTTCTTATTAAAAGACTTTAACTATGCATAAAGGTATTAATAAATTAAACAGGTATTAATTATTATTTTATCACGTATCTAATTTAGTACGTAAGGCGTATTAACATCTTTACGCACTAAATAAAAAAAAAATTAATGCTCCTAGTTATGTGTATTCATTTAAACAGACAATACATTTACATTAAAAAATGTAATTTAAAAAAAACCCAGCACAGTGGGGTCGCTGAATAGTGGAGACGTGGCATAGTTAGGTCCAGTATTAAAGATATCTGACAGTGATTAAAACCACTATCATAAAAAACGCTTCGATTCAAATCTGTAGATAGCGTTTAAATTAAAAAAAATTGATGGATTATTCCAAAACCTACATGATCTCCTATTTCCTTAGTTTTATTCTGATTACAAGTTTAATGATTTATAAGTGTAATATATACATTTATAATATAGAAATATATAAAGGGAAACGGTCCGACTTAAAAAAAAGGATGTCGAATGAAGAATGTATATAAATAGTACTTATTATGAAAAAATGTGTATTGATCCATATATTTTTCAAAAAGTTATAGTATTATAAAATTAAAAATATGAAAAAGAATTTTTTTATAAAAATCATATTTTTTTTTATTAACTTTGATGACTTTCACTATAAAAACAAAATAAAGTCCAAAATTTGTTTTTTTCCATAATAAAGTATATTACATAAACTTAAATTTAAGGTATATATAAAAGTGTCAGTATTTCTGGAACACTTTCAAAAGTTAAGTTGAATAAGTTACCATTTTTAATCCCACCCTGTGTGCAGGTAAAGAGTCAAATGTTCACAAAAATATATCAAATGATAGTTAAATACTTAAAGTATCTTTATATAAAAAAAATTATATTGATTTTTCATTTTTGAAAAAGTTATGGCAGTTTAAAAAAAAAATTGACAAAATGTCGAAAATTAGCGATTTTTAAAATTCTAATTTTTGGGGGGATTTGCCTCATTTACGGGGAACGAGGGACAATTTTTCAAATTCTGAAGGTAATGTCTTTGACTAAATACGATTTGTGTTTTTTTTTGACGTATCGTTAAAAGAAATCGATTTGGTGAGAGCTAAGAAAAAGTGGTAACAGACACAAAAAAAAAAAAACACATTATAGTAAAATTAATACCTTCTCAGCTTTTCATCGAAGCTAAAAGTAAATTTCATATATTTATTAGGTAATATTTTTTTTATGAATGAATTATGTTATAAATAATTTATAGTACATATGGATTGTTTATTATCAATTATGGTTATCAATAGATATACTTTTTATATTGTCAGTTAGTATATTTATAAACTCACAACAATGTGCCTTACTACCATTGATAATAATAATTCTGTATACCTGCGAATATTGATGTCATAGGAAACTAATTAGCTACCTGTATTTGTAATCCCTTGTGTATTATACCTAAATATTAACTCAAAAATTTGAAACTTTAAATGTTTATATCTAATAAATGAATAAAGTTATAATAACAATTCAATTGCCATTTCTAATAAATCGAAAACTTAAACAGTTGATTAAATTCAAAATATGGGTTCCATTTAAAAATAAAGTTGACACCCATACAATGGTCTATGGGATGACCTATAAAAGTATTACATAGTTAATAATTTAAGAATAATGTATAACTAAAAATAGAAAAGAAAAAAAATGTTTAAATTATATTTATTCTGTTACTAATTGAGTGGGTTATAATATTAAAAATCACTCTGTATACTTTGTTAATGATTATTATTACTGTATATGTAGATAATTATATATGTATATATTAGTTTTATCATTATTTTAAATAGCGAGTGATGTATATTTAATTCTATTTGAATATTTTATTCAATTTTAATTCAGTTATTTCTTTCAAATTCAAATAAAATATAAACATTTATTTGGAATCCATAATAAATTCAAATTAATCAAAAATAAAAACTACATTATGACATTACATGTGGAAAATTAAATTTTCAAATTTTAAATAAAAATTCTAGTATTAATAATAAAAAAATTCTACTTTGATGTTCACATTAATTATTTTGTTAATAGCTAAGAAAATTTAATAAAAAAAATTGTAATTATAAAACGATTGGTCAATCTCAATTACGCAATTAATTTATTTTCCTACAAACTGACATCTTATTAAGTAATTGTATGGTCTCAGGTGCATGGAAAAATAAATGGATTATTTTTAATTTTGATTTTTATTAGGCCTTTAAAAAGTGCATTTGCTTATTATAGTATATACTTTATTCTAGACAATTTTAAGTGTCAATCGTTAATACTTAGAACAAATCAATATTCAAGAATAAATGAAAGACTGAATAGACTTTAATTAGTTTTGAATTATGAACTCGATTATGCACACTACTATATCGTAATTGTAGTAGAATTCTTATTGCTGCAATAATTAATATAATTTAATTTCTATTACAGAAAATATCGTTGATTGAATTAATCAAATTATATTAAAATAATTAATTCCCTTTTATTTATAACAATAGATAGATTCCGTGATAACTTATCAAGTTTATAATTAAATATTGTTGAAATTTTAGATTTTATATATTTGATAAATATTATAATGGCAGTAATTCATATTAAGTCAATAAATATTAATAATAGTAAGTGTATTATAGTAATTTCCAAAATACAGTATATTATATTTAATAAATACAAATAAAAATTTAAAAAAAACATTTATGGTTTATATTTTAATGTATATCTTAGTAAAAATAAGGTTTATTTACGACGTTGAATGTTTTCATTAGGTGTCTTTGCTACATAAGAAATTTACTTAACACATTACGTCCCCAATTAATGATATGACTTATTAAAAATCCATATGGGACATTCAAAATTTATTTACTGATCTGTGTAAATTTATGATAGGAAATCTCCCCACACACAATATATAGTTTAGATGAAAGAAATATAAATAAATATTTAAATAAACTTCTAACAAAATTTTAAGGTTTAACTTTTGTGTTATATCTGTATACTAGTACATTATAATTAAATTTAATTAGTAGGTATCCTAATTTGTAGTGTAAAGAAACAATAATAAAGTCTTCTAACAACATATACTGTATTTTCGCCTATGTTATGTTGTTTTTAGTGGACATAAATTTTAACAAAGTTTAACCTTAGATACTTTAAAAATTCTTTATTTTTGGAAAGGTTACTCTGAACTATGTGCCATAGCTGACGAAAAGGTCGTATAAGCGTGGCATTTGAACTTTGTTAGACTGTAGAAAAGATGTGAAATGTCAGTTCGAATAATGCGTCCGACACCCGTAGTGGTGCGCTCCTTCCAGGCCTGTTAATCGGCTGGCAGCAGCACATACATCTGCGACGTATATTGCTCTTACCGGTCGTTGTTTAGAGCTGATACTTACTCATATCACGTTTGTCTTTAGTTGCGTACATTAAATACGTTTATACACGTGTCTTCCAGTTAAAGATTTAAAGCAAAAAATANACGTATATTGCTCTTACCGGTCGTTGTTTAGAGCTGATACTTACTCATATCACGTTTGTCTTTAGTTGCGTACATTAAATACGCTTATACACGTGTCTTCCAGTTAAAGATTTAAAGCAAAAAATACTGTTTATATAATCAAAATCTGCGTAATGACAGACTAAATACGCTAAAGAACAAATTACACAAATTAAAAAAAATGATCAAAATAATACTTTTAAATTTTTGTCTTTTGGGAATGACCTATTTCGTATTTAGCGGTAAGTAGATTTTATTTGTTACCTTTAGATTTATTAACACTAAAATAATTAATGTCTAGAATTATTGTCTAAACATATTTCAATACTCATTAGGTTATTTGAAATAATACTATTTACAATAATCAATTAAACTAAGTCATTTCTCACCAAATAAATTAAAACAAATTTTTTATCAAAACAGTCCTATAATAATTTTGTAGCAATAATATTTTTCAACAGCTAGTTTCAATATACTGGAATTAGGATTAATTAACATTTAATTTTAATGTTTAGTGTTTAGTATTACGCTTGAGTAGAATATTAATGAAGAAGCTTCACTCATTCACATTTCTGATAGGACATTGAACAATAACTTGTAGAGATGTGACAAATTATAATATATTATGCCTAACCGAGCATTTGAAAAAATTACCTAACCCTAACGCTACTAAAGTAATTAAACCGAACCAAAACTCAAATCCAACTATCCCTAAGCTAAACTCGAAACTTAAAACTAAAAAGAATTGTGATTATCAAATTAAAAAACTTAACGAATAGCTAGAGTAAAATATTTATTTTACCAAATTTATAACATAAATAATACATTATGTAAATATCAATATACTATTAAATTAAAATATCTTATTTTGCGAAAATCTTTGTTAATATCAAAATTATATTCGTTTTCATCTTATATTTTTTTGTGTAAAATGTTTTATTTTGTTTTGCACTTAATCGCCTTACTTATTAAAATCAATTAGTTTAATTAATTAATTGACAAATGTCAATTTAATTACATTTTTGTATTTTACGCAATTCTAATAATTAAGTACTTAAAAAAGAATAATGATGATATGTTGAATACAAATTCTCCAGAAAGCGTTATATATTTTGATTACATGATCTTTTTTTAGTCGTCAAATAAATTTGTAATCAAAATTTACAATTTTGTCAAACTTGTCATCTCTAAGGGAAATTATAACCTAATTCGACGTACTTCGTACACATCTAATTGATGACCATTACTTTTAATTTTCTTTTTCAATATTATTTCGAAAAAGAAAAAATCAATTATTAAATTAATTAATTCAAAAATGATTAAATTACACAGTAAAACAGTAATTTTCTTGTTTAAAATTCAAATATGGAATTTTGACGTTTATTCCAAATCTGTCCAATTTTTTCTATAATATTTAGTTTTTGATATTATTATTAATTAGTAGTAATATTATTAATAATTACACTGTAAAATCATTATAAAAATATAAAAAAAATTTTTTGTTAACTTCTCTGAAATTTTTTCACGGTGTTTAATAAAAGTTATCTAAATTTGGGGATGTTCCATCAATTTTCAAATAAATTTTGGGTCCTTAATGTTGAGAATTAGTGTCATTTCTCATAAAACAAAACAAAACTTTATATTGGAGTATAAATTTTTGTTGGTTTTACTTAGAATTATGAAACTTTAACCGATAAATAAAAAATTACAAAAGGATTTAAAAAATATTTATTTTGTGCATTTTGGGTAAATTTAACGGAAAAAAAATGTTATTAGTACAAAAACTACGGAAAATCCTCAAAAATTAATTTTACACAATAATTTTAAAGTAAAATTATTATTTAATCACTAATTACTAATTATCTTAAAAATATATGTAATAGGAAAAAATCAAAAGCTAGATTTGAAATTATCGTTTACGTATGTTCAATTTTAAATTAGAAGAGGCGCTATTCTGTTCCTTAAACAATCTTTATAAGACGTAATCTTTTTTATAAAAAACTTTATTTTTATTATTTAATAAATTTTTTACAAACAATTTTTATTTAATATCATTTTACTTTCATATAAAAACTCCGTATATTTGATTTTCATTTAAAAATATTTTGTGTTTAAGCAAGTTTTAACATCCAAAAAATAATCTGTAGTTATGGTGGTATTCACTGTTCCTGATAACGCCCCTATCAGAATGAATCTATCAGAAGAGAATAAGTCTATTGTCTTAAAACTTATAGGGCTGATTGTCGCATAATTTTGGAGTTAACACAATTTTTTTATACTTTTTACACTATTTTTAATAGGTATTACTAATAAATAATGACTGTTTAATAAATAAGTTATTACATAGTGCTTTTAGCTTCGATGCGAAGCGGAGAAGGTATTAATTTTACTATGATGTGTTTTTTTTTTTTTTTATGTCTGTTGCCACTTTTTCTCAGCTCTCACTGGACCGATTTCTTTGAAAAATACGTCAAAAGATCACAAATCGTATCTAGTTGAAGACATTACCCTTAAAAATTGAAAAAATTTCCCTCGTTCCCCGTAAATGGGGGAAATATCCAAAAAAATTACAAATTTAAAAATCGCTAATTTTCGAAATTTTTTCACTTTTTTTTCTTAAAACTTCCATAACTTTTTGAAAAATCAACAAATCAACATAATTTTTTTTTATACTAAAACCTTAGATATTTACCTTTCATTTGATATCATTTTTTTGAAAATCTATCACTTAACCTGCTCATTGGGGGGGATTTAAAATGGCAACTTTTTTACAAAAATTAATTTTTTCAACTTAATTTTTGAAAATGTTCCGGAAAGACTGCGTCCTTTAAACATATATCAAATTAAAGCTTATTTTATGTACTACAAAATGAAAAAAAAAAATTTGTCCCGACACTTTTTTTTCTACATTTAAACGGCTGCCGTAGTTAAAAAAACACTATTTTTGTGTTAAAATTTTCGATTTTCGATTTTAAATTTTCAACTTAAAAATGCTATAACTTTTTGAAAAATGTATATATCAGCACAAATTTTTTTTTTCTAAATACATTATAAGTACATCTTTCATTTGACATACTTTTTATTAAAATTGGACAATTTCCCCTTATATAGGGGGCGTTCAAAACTTAAAATATTGTAAAAAACATAGATCTTTTTCAACTGAACTTTTGAAAATGTTCCGGAAATACTGCGTCCTTTAAACATATATCAAATCAAAGGTTATGTTATATACTATCAAATGAAAAAAAAAAATTTGTCCCGACATCTTATCTTCTATGTGCAAATGGCTGTCGAAAATTTAAAAAAAAATGTAATGTTTGCGATAAAAATTACATTTTATCGGGATGTTTTTTGTACTTAAAACTGCCATAACTTTTTCAAAAATGAACAAATAAAAATAATATTTTTTTGTATTGAAACCTTAGATATTTCCCTTTCATTTGATATAATTTTTTTTGAAAATCTAACACTTATTCTGCTCACTGGGAGGATTTAAAATAGTAACTTTTTTACAAAAAATAACTTTTTCAACTTAATTTTTGAAAATGTTCCGGAAATACTGCGTCCTTTAAACATATATAAAATTAAAGCTTATTTTATGTACTACAAAATGAAAAAAAAAAATTTGTCCCGACGATCTATCTTCTATACGCAAATGGCTACCATATTGAAAAATATACTATTTTTGTATGATAATTATGGGTTTTGTATTTTATTTTAATAGAAGTTGATATTGCTTTTGCAATTATCCATCAATTTTTTAAAATTAAACACTATCTACAGATTTGCATCGAAGCGTTTCTTATGATAGTGATTTGAATCACTGTCAGATTAAATCTATACTGGACCCTACTATGCAATGTCTCCACTATGCCGCGACCCCACTGTGCTACCGTTTTTGTTAATTGTCATTTTGATAACCTGAGATAACTAACCTTAAGGCTAGTGACAATTAACATTTAAGTGGGGTCGATTGTCACAACTTTTAAATTTAAAAAGCTCTTTTAATGTGCTTTACCTGTAGTACTAACATTTGATATGTTTACAAGAAGTAATGATATTTTATATTTTATAGTATACTATTCATAGTTTAAAAAACAGTTACGTATCCATAAAAAAATTAAAAATTGTGACAACTAGCCCCGATCTTTCCTTCTATTTTATTTAATATGGTGTCATGTTAAGTTGAGTTAAGGGTTAAAAATGTTATTAACTTTACTTAAATCAAATCGTTTACTATACAAAATGTTATTTGAATGTCCCTTATAAGAAGTAGATGTTTCAATTCTCTTAATAAAAAATATCACGTTTCAAACTACTATAATAACTATAACTTCATTTTAAATGAACTCACAAAGGTTCACATTCGATAAATCCAGCACGTTTTTTACTATTTCAATGTAAAAAAAAAACAAAGACTCTTTAATGGTATAACGAAAAAGGTATAGTCCAAAAATTGACATTTTTTCATCATATAATGTGACAAATGATAGAATGTAGAATGTTTAGTTTTATTTTTTTAGATATTAAAATAACAATATAAAAAAATAACACTCTGAAATTTAATTAACACATCCCCTTTAGATGAAAATAGTTATTAATAAAAAAATATTGAATTTTATTATATTTTGAGAAAATAAAAATTTAAACAAATTTATGATTGAAAAAATTTTACTTAAAGCCTTAATATTTTAAGTATTTAATATTGATGAGTTTATAGTTTTGATGATAATCGTTTAATATAATTTATTCCTTTCTTCCAAACATATTTAACAAATTCTTATGCCCTAAAACTATTTGAAACTTAAAGCGCCATATACATTAGTTGTTTTGATAATACAGCTAACGTTATACGTATTAACAGTTTTATATGCTTACATGAACCATGTCACACATGTGATATTTTACCATGCGTAGGATTCATAAAATCCTTGAGTACTCAAGCTGTTACATCTTAAAATTACAAGTTTAAATATGACTAGATACACCTTAGCTCTATTTTTCTTTTAATGCATACTTCCTAATAAAAAAAAAATCTTTAAGGGTCATACTAAGTTTATTGAGAGTTAAATTCTGAAATTCAAATAGTGATGGATTCTTTTTATAATAACCAACAGTATCATAATATCTTTTAAATAAAATTGTCAATATTAGGGTATTTTATTCAAAAATCTCAATAGAATATTACATACTTACATTAGTGTAAATTTGTTTAAACAAAATAATTGATTAATTACATCAATATTTTTAATGTTAAATTTCGCAACTAATCCTAAATATTAAAACTTTCCACCTCTCCTATCATGTTCTTATTATCACTGATTTCCTCATGACACATACCTCGTGTTCTCCTTTGTTAAACTCGTATTTTATATGTTTTTCCTCTTATTCTTTTTTCTATTACCTATTCCCAAATATTCATATTCTAACTTATAAGCTTTATGCCTCTATAATTTTCACACTCCTGTCACCTTTACCTTTAAATATCGGCATCACAATACTATTCCACCATTCTTTTAGGCATTTTGCCTTTTAATAGGGTTTTATTAAAAAGATTTTCTACCACCTTATGCCAACACTAATATTTTCCATACTTCTACTGGCACTTAGTCACTTGGTCCTACTGTTTTCTTCTTTTTCATTGATGCAATAGCCTCCCATACCTCTTTCCCGCTAATTAAATCTACCAGTCTCTCGTTCCATAAGATATCCTCTAATGTCTCTCTTTGATACTCCTCATTCAGTAATTTTAGCTTCAATGCGAAGCTGAGAAGGTATTGGTTTTACTAAGATGTGTTTTTTTTTTTTTTTGTGTCTGTTACCACTTTTTCTCAGCTCTCACCGAACCGATTTCTTTCAATGATACGTCAAAAGATCACAAATTGTATCTAGTCGAAGACATTACCCTCAAAAAATGAAAAAAATTCCCTCGTTTCCCGTAAATGGGGGAAACCTCCGAAAAAATTACAAATTTAAAAGTGGCTAATTTTCGAAAATTTTTTCAATTTTTTTTACTAAAAACTGCCGTAACTTTTTTAAAAATAAACATATCAATATAATTCTTTTTCTTATAAATGCATGATGTCATTACCTTTCATTTGGTATATTTTTTTCATAAATTTAACCCTTAACCTGCCCACAAGGGGGGATTTAAAATGACAACTTTTTCAACTTAACTATTGAAATTGTTCCGGAAGGTCTGACACTTTTATATATATCTTAAATTGAAGCTAATGTAATGTTCTTTATTATGCAAAAAAAAAAATTTCGGACTTTATTTTATCTTCGCGGTGAAAATGGCTACCGAATGCTATTTTTGTGTGAAAATTTTCGATTTTGTATTTTCCATTTTTAACTTTATTATGCTATAACTTTTTTAAAAATGTATGGATCATTACAATTTTTTTATGAGAAGTAGTATTTATATAGATCATTCATTCGACATACTTTCTTTTTAAATCGGACCATTTCCCTTAATACAGGGGGGATTCAAAACATAAAAATGCATGTAAAAAGTAGAACTTTTTCAACTTAAATTTTGAAAGTGTTCCGGAAGGTCTGACACTTTTATATATATCTTAAATTAAAGCTAATGTAATATACTTTATAATGGTAAAAAAAAATTTCGGACTTTATTTTATCTTCATGGTGAAAACAGACATTAAACTTAATAAAAAAAATACGATTTTTGTAAAAAAATTCTTTTTTATATTTTTAACTTTATAATGCTATAACTTCTCGAAAGATGTATGGATCAATATAATTCTTTTTTTTGTAGATGCATGATGTCTTTACCTATCATTTGGTATATTTTTTTTATAAATCTGACTTTTTACCTGCCTACAGGGGGGGATTCAAAATGACAACTTTTTCACAAAAAATTGACTTTTTCAACTTAAATTTTGAAAGTGTTCCGGAAAGTCTGACACTTTTATATATATCTTAAATTAAAGCTAATGTAATATACTTTATCATGGAAAAAAAAAATTTCGGACTTTATTTTGTCTTCACGGTGAAAATGGCTACCAAATGCTATTATTGTGTGAAAATTCTCAATTTTATTTTTTACATTTTTAACTTTATAATGCTATAACTTATTGAAAAGTGTATTGATCAATATAATTTTTTTATGGGAAATACTATTTTTTAATAATCCCTTTTTCATTCGACATACTTTATCTTAATCAGGATATTAATAAGGAACTAGCAGTTTATGAAGCTTTTGGAATAATCCACCAATTTTTTTAAATTAAACACTATCTAAAGATTTGCATCGAAGCGTTTTTTTTTATAGTGATTTTAATCACTGTCAGATATCATTATACTTGATACAACTATGCCACGTTTCCACTGTGCCGCGACCCCCCTGTGCTGGGTTTTTTTAAAATACTCTTTCCACCTTTTTTCACATCACCTCATCTCCATCCCACCACCAGGTTTCCTTATTTCTTGTCATTCTACTCCTACTCTTATCAATAATCTCCTTTGCAGTATTTTTTATGCAACTAGACAATCTATTCCACACATCATTTATGTCTCCTTTAACATTCCACATCGTATTCTCTTTATCGTCTTTAAAAACTCTTTTTCTTTTTCCCATTTTAATTTCCACCACAAGATCGCCGATTTTCCTCCCGTGTTCATTTTGCATTTGTATATTCTCTTCCCACTATACCACAACCCCAGAACTATCAGTCTATGTTGTGAAGTTACACTCTCGCCTGGTATAACTTTACAATCTTTTACTCACTTTACACTCTTTCTCTTCCATATAAAATAATCAATCTGTGACCTATTACTTCCATTCTCATAAGTTAAATAATGTTCTTTCCTTTTAGCTTAGATGCGAAGCTAAGAAGGCATTAATTTTACTATGATGTTATCTTTTTTTTTTATTTTATTTTTTTGTGTGTCTGTTACCTTGATATTATATTTTACATTTTTTAAATTTTATGTTGCTTCAACTTTTTAAAAAATGTATGGATAAATACTATATATATATAACTCATTCGATATACTTTTTTTTTAAATCGGACCATTTCCTTTTAAATAGGGGGTTCAAACCTTTAAATATGCGTATAGAAAATAGAACTTTTTCAACTTAACTTTTGAAAATTTTCCGGAAATACTGATACTTTTACAATCTATAGATTTGCATCGAAGCGTTTTTTATGATAGTGATTTTAATCACTATCAGATATCATCTATAGTGGACCCAACTATACTACGTCCCCACTGTGCCATGACCCTAATGTACTGTGCTTTTTTAAAATAAATATTAACTGCAGAAAGATCATACGATACTGAGAAATCCAGGATTTTTTCTCCAGCCTCATTCTTCCCACTAAAACAATCACCGCAACCTCATTACCAGGTATTCCTTGCATCACCACATCCATCTCTCTCCGAAACACTTCCTTGTCTATTTCATCACATCCTACATGGTCATAGACACTTATTACATTTAACACTTTTCCTTAAAAATTAACTTTACGACTATAATTCTGTCACTTTTCCTAGCTACTTTTACTACTTTACTTTTCATTTCCTCGTCTATAAGTATCCCTACACCATTCTTTGTATTTGAATTACCTGAATAAATTATTTTATAACACTCACCTAATTCCCTTGCTCTCTTTCCCTTTAACTCAGTATCTTGCACACAATAAATGTCCAGCCTAGAGTTTAGTAATAATGTTTTTACACCGTTGATACTACAAGCTTTGGGTAGACCTATACACATGACTGGTGAAACAACTACCACACAAGTTGTCCGGCTGGTTACAAACACTTTATTCTTTAGGTTTTCTTCGTTTCTAAACACTATATTTCCTCTAACTTGTTGTCCTTGCGTACATCTGAGATGGGAAAATCCACCTAAGTTTTCTTCAGGACTTCTCATACTTATTGACAAAATTTTACGCCGGCTGTCGACCGGACGAAAACTCATTAGTTGCCTCTTATGACTGACAGAGTCAGGGAAGTATTCTTATTCCCTATCTTGACACGACCCGTAATAGCGCACTATTTATTTACAGTGAATTAGTACGTTACCCGGTCGTGATTATCAGCTGTCCACTATTGCACTTGTTAGTGTTGACGATAACACTAAGTTTGTCTTGTCCATTGGTCGGTAGATAGGACAGATTAGCGAACACGTCGGGGACTATATAAACTAGTTCACGTGTGACTTACATCCGCCACACGTGCCGTCGAGATAGACTAATGCCTTACATAGTTCACCTGTATTATTTGTATCTTTCAGTATTTTTTTTAATAATCTTATTACTATTAAAATAAAATAAAGTGACTGCACAGTTGTAATAAATTGTAATCACGGTGTTACATTTAATTTATTATTAACATTTAAATACCGTATCAATCTACAGGTACTACCATTAAAATTCACTATACAGCAATTTCGTAGTCTTATAATTTATACAGGATTATTCTCAAAGTATTAGAAAGTAAATGCTCTTAACTATAAAAATTACGCAATCAATTATTTTCTACAATTTCTACAGGAAAATATAACACACTGTCTTAAAAAAAATTTTACCCTGGCTCAACTTACGATCAATATTCCATAAAGATTATTTTATTACAATATTAACATATTGTATTGTTTAAAATATAAATTCTAAAGATTATAAAAATCATATCAGTTTAAAACATTTTAGCTTTAAAAATGTTGTTTCTTTAAAGAATCTTTAAACTCACAAAGTTATTTTGGTTACACTTAAGGTTTTTGGATCTTATAGTTAAAGTTTATATCAAATAATAATTAAATATTTGTTATATAAATTTGTGTATACATAAACATCTTAAAATGTAATGTAAAATCTTAATCTATACATTAACATCTCGTATATTATAATCAACAGAAAAGAAGAGTTTGTCAATATTTATTAAATAAACTCTAAGTTTTATCTTAAAACTATCGTTCATAATTTTTAAATATTCCCTACGTTTAACTTTTAAAATAATTCAATTAAGTCAAGACACGCAGTTTTAAGAATTCAATTATATTTAATTAAATTTATTATAAACTGATTATAGGTATTTATTATCGATGAAAATTTCCTCGTTTCCTGTATATGGTATATATTCCCTCAAAAATTATGATGTTTAAAATGTTATAAAATATTTTATATATTATATAAAATTACTCTAAGCCTATAATATTTGTGAGTTACTTATATATGTTCTGTTAAATACACTAATAATAGTAATGGTATTAAATAAAGTTGATCATATTATTTCCATATATAAATATATAATATACAGACTAAAAATATAGTCATTTATTTACTTATATTAATAAATTAATTTAAGGTTTTTTTAACACTATATGTTTCCCAAGTTCATTAAAAGTAATTGAGGTAAAAGTGAAATATATACATTTTTAGTACCATCTTAAAGTGACAAGAGAGATTTAAAATACAAATAGTGTTTCAAGTTTTAACTTTGATTTGTTCAAACTTCCTAAATAAATGGTCCAATATTAACCGAATCAACATCTACAGTTGACATTATTTATAGATTTCCTATCAATCTATGATTTAAAATTCAGAAGCCGTTTAAACTCTTCTCTTTTGTAGGCTGAAAATTTAAATACGACACTTTGATTTATGACTAGAAGTTAAGAGTTGAATATTAAGTAACATATATATTGTTATTGTCATCAAAATCTTGTAGTCCAATTAATTGATCAAATCATTTTTTACAGTTCACTGCTTTTAAAAAAATCTATACTTATGTGTTAGTAAAAATGTATACAACTTATAATAGTTATCACTATTTTGAAAAAATATAACAGATTAATCTACCAATTGCATATATTAATTCAAAAATAAACTTGAATATGCTATTGTTTTAATAAATATTTTAAACACACATTTTTTAATTTTATTTTTTATTTAAAATTGTATGTAATATATTTTGCTATCAAGTAAATAATTTAACTGATACCTATGTTTAATTCTAAAAAAAATAAGGTCAGATATCGCTTGAACGATTATACATTAAAGGTTTAACTTTCAAAACGAAGAGTCAGTGAAATTTGAGAAAAACAATCTACCTAAATTACTAAATTGCTTGCCATGCCTGGATCTCAACATTGAAATACGAGGCAATAAATTCGTTAATGAATTTGTAAATTTTAATTAAAAAAAACCTCCTGTAGCAATTAAAATTAATACGTAACATACATAGATTTTAACATTTAATGACGATAACAGTGTTGTAAATTTTCAAACAAAAATTAAATTGTATTATTGTCAGAAAAAATTTATACTTTATATGTTTATATTTTTATTATATATCACTTAACATTTTAATATTTTCTAGAGCTACAATAATAGTGCATTAATATTTATTAAGATAACGGAATAGTACAAATTTTGTAAGAAATTACATTTAAATGTCTTATTAGTAATGATATTGCAGCCGTAGACTACATTTTAAGCATATTTTATACTATTGCATAAAAATATTATTAAAACATTTTATTTAAATTTCATTTATTTAAATATTTCAGGACAGTCATTCTTTAAATGGCAAATAATAATAAAAAAAATTTGTTGACATTTGATAATTTACTATATTACTATTAAAGCTTTACACTACAATAACAGATACTTATTAGAGCAATAATAATTGACATTGAAAAATCCACATACTATTATCGGTATTTAACATAAATAACATTTACTTTTAGCTTCGATGCGAAGCTGAGAAGGTATTAATTTTACTATAATGTGTTTTTATTTTTGTATGTGTCTGTTGCCACTTTTTTTAGCTCTCATTGGACCAATTTTGATGAACAATATGTCAAAAGATCACAAATCGTATCTAGTTGAAGACATTACGCTTAAAAATTGAAAAAACTTCCCTCGTTTCCCGTAAATGGGGGAATTACAATTTTTCAAACCAGTAAATTTCGTCATTTTTTCACTTTTTTTTTCTTAAAACTACCATAACTTTTTTTTAATTAACAAATATAGGAGGCGTTCAAAACTTGATAAATACGTATAAAAAGTAGAACTTTTTCAATTTAAATTTTGAAAATGTTTCGGAAATACTGCGTCCATTAAACATATATCAAATTAAAGCTTACAATAAAAACTATAAGTTCAAAAAAAAATAAAATTTGTTCCGACACCTTTTCTTCTATAGGAAAATAGCCGTCGAATTTAACGAAACTTATAATTTTTATGTAAAAATCACTGTTTAACATAAAATATTTTAATAATTAAAACTGCCATAACTTTTTGAAAAATGAACAAATTAAAATTATTTTTTTATATTGAAACCTTAAATATTTTTCTTTTATTTGATATAATTTTTTTGAAAATCTGACTAAACCTGCCCGCAGGAGGGATTCAAAAAAACAATTTTTGCACACAAGTTAAGCTTTTTCAATTTTCAAAATGTTCCGTAAATATTGACACTTTTATTTAATCTTAAATTAAAGGTCATATTATTATTTAGAATAAAGTTCATAAGACATAAGAAGTTAAACTTATTTAAATTTTTTTGCTTTTTTGAAGTCAAAAAGTACATTAAAATTTAAATTAGCTTAGATTGCTTATTTTATTGAACGTCGAAAACGACAAACAGTTGCCGAATCGGTAACACTTATGTCTTACACGGTTAGGGTACCAGGTTCAAATCCGCCTGTGGCTATTTAATATTTTATAATATTTTTGATTTAGAAAAAAATGTTCAAATCATTTGATTTTTATTTCAATTAAATTCATTAACTTCAATAAATATCAAGGATCCCATCATTGTAGTTTCCCCTCATGAGAAGAAATGTCTTATTCATGTTAATATTATTTTACTATGTGTTTCTTTTTGTGGCTGCGATTTATTTTTCCAATCCTCAATTAACCTACTTTTTTCAACGATATGTTAAATAATCACAATTCGTATTTAGTTGATGATATTACCCTCAAAAATTGAAAAAAAAATCCCTTAATCAAATAAAAAGTACCTTAAACGGCTTTATCTATACAAACAATTAAAATCATTCATTTCTAATATTTTTCATGTATTTATTGTCGAATTAAATTTGATATGATAAATGTATAACTGCAAAATTAAATAATTTTACTTTATAATTTATTCATTTTTTTAACTCTATAGTGTGTGATACTAATAGTCTATAACATTCCAAATTTTTGGAATATTATAGACGGTTAATATTTCAAATGTTTTGGTAACATGTTGCTATATAGATCACAAATCTAAAAAAAAAATTATTTTTTGTTTCATCTGAATTAACAATCGATTTTTACAATTATAATCAAAATTTATAATTCGCTCAATTGAGTAGATCTTTTTAACAACTTTTTTTTCATTGGTTTTTTTAGTTATAGTAAATCATTAAAATTAATTCAGTTTTTCATATTTCGATTGTAGAATCTTTTTAAGCACCAAAAGTTAATTAGAAATGATTACTATGATTTTTATTTAAGTTTATATATATATTTTTATTAACGATAAAAATGCAAAAAATCGAGTTTTACTAATAAATTTACTGTAAATAATAATTTTAAAAATTCCTGAGTTTTTTTATTTAATTTTGTCAATTTGAAACTTGCAAGTTGAGCTAAAAGCTATGGTAATAAATTCATTTTCTTTTTTTTATTATAAACTTTCACATTAAAGGCCAAAAAAAATAGATTAAAAGTAATTACTTTTAACATATTAAAAATCAAAATCAATAATAATTTGAAAACGATTAATTATTAAAATGATATAATATATAATTAAAAAATTGATTATTATATATTATATTTTTGAATCTAAGAATTACTAATCATGTTATAAATAAGAAAATAGGAGTTCATTTTGCTTTTGTAATTATCCACCAATTTCTTAGCATTAAATACTATCTATAGATTTGCATCAAAGCGTTTTTTATGATAGAGATTTTAATCACTGTTAGATATCATCTATACTAGACCCAACTATGCCACGTCACCACTGTGCTGCGTTTTTTATTTACATAACGTAGACCATTATCGTTACTTAAATTATATACTCTGTATATAGTTTTTAATTGAATTCCAATATAATAGATTTAATTTTTATTTAAAATGTATAAAACATTAATGAATATTTAGTATAGCACTGAAATGTTATTTCTCGCCAATTCATTTTTAATGACTAATACTAAATTGTTATTATTTCAAATGCAAGAAACTTGTTTTTAGTTGTATATAAATCTTTTTTATGATTTCTATGTACAATTTTAGTGCTTATTCCGAATGGCTTTAGATTTTTACAGAAGTATTTCATTTCAAGATAATTAATAATTAGTAATTAAACGATATTTAAAATGTAAAATCATCATAAAAATATTTAAAAAAATTTTTTTTTAACTTTTATAAATTAATTACATAACGTTAAATAAAAGTTGTGCAATATTTGGGACTATGCCATCAAGTTTTCAATTTTTTAGATATTCAAAATTGAGAATAAGTGTCATTTCTCATTAAAAAAAATTTATACTTCAAAAAGTATAACTTTTTTTTAGTTTAACTTAGAATTATGAAACTTTAACCGACAAATAGAAATTTTTTAAGGATTTAAAAAATAATAATTTTGTGCATTTTGAGTAACTATAAAGTAAAAATACAGCTATTAAAAAAAACGGGAAAATCTCAAAAATGAATTTTACAGAATAATTACCGTTTAATTACTGATTACTAATTATCTTAAAAACTATATGTAGTAGAAAAAAATCCAAAGCTAGATTTGGAATCAGGATCAAAATATTTTATTAACAATATGAGCTATTATAGTCATATAATTACAAACATTTTCCTCAATTGTTTTACATTTAAATTGAAATATCACTCTGTATACTAGTATACTTAGCGATATTAGAGCTCAAATTTTTCATACATTACATTTTTTTTAACAGTCGATTTAACATTAAATTCTTAAATATTTTTAAATAAGTAGTATTATAGTATATCTTGTACTATAAGTTTAAAATCCACTTCACAAATAAATTTATTGTATCGATCATTACGTGAGACTCTTTTTATAAGAACTATGTAAATTTACATTGTTTTGTCATTGGAAGTAAATAAACTGAACTTGGAGGAAAATCTAGGCTAGAGATCGATTGAATTACATTTATAGATACCAAACGTTATTCGAGTAATGCTTTCATAGCATAAAAGTAAAGAAATTGAATTCCCAAGTGTCACACAATGTATTTTGATACGTATATATTCAGTGTTCTTTCAAACAATTTTCTGCGGAGGGAAATTCGAAAAAATCGAGTGATCGTTTACATTACATCAAGAAAATTAATTTTTTGATAATAATTACCATTTTCTGTTATTATAGTTGTGAATAATTTTGCTAAATATATAAAATTTCATAAAATTTTATCATACACCATGTAGGAGAGACCGAGAGAACTACGGTCACCTTAGCAAAAATTGTTATATCTCTGGTTCTAACACTCTAAATGTTATGCTATTACAACAAATGGACGCATAAACATATTGACTGCATTATGTCAAAGTCTCAGATTTTTAAAACATAATCTTATATATAATAATATATATATTAATGCAAATGACCAGTATTCCCCCTACCCCGGAGAATATCGGTCATACATAAATGCATGCAATAAGATAGGGAAAAATTATTTTTAAAAAAATCACTGAAATATAGTTTATACAAATTTTTAATTTAATCATTATATAACAAATAATCTAGTTAATTACGTATGTTGCTGTTTAAAAAATTAAAGATAACATTCTTAATAGGTAAAAAGAATGAACATAAAAAATACATAAATTGAGTAAAAGATGGACTAAAAGAAATCAATAAAAAAAAATACAATACTATTTAATTTCTCGATTAATTAAATGTTTCATTGATTAATTAATTTGCATATATTATATATAAATGATTTAAAAATGTTTAAACAACTATTTAAAAAAAAATAGTTTTAACTATGTAAATAAATTCCTGTCATTTTTACGATAAACAAGAAAAATTAACTGAATTAACTAAATTTTTAATTTTTAAATTAATTATCGTTGATCAAAATAGTTTGTTATAAAACCTTCATCAAAAACAGATGATATAATTTAAATTTTACAACTGACATTAAAGTCTTAAAGAGTAGAACTTTAAAATGGATAAGTTTTTAAGTATAAACTACATAATCGTCTTACACAGTATATAGTTCAATATACCAATTGAACGACAAGCATAGTTATACTTTTGAAGATCTTAAGATATTAAGATGATAAGACCGTTAGAATGTATTATAAGATAAATTTAGCAATAATATCTATATTCGGTAATATTGAAAAATATAAATGACACAGTCGTTTTCCTTATTACTTTACTATGTACAATTTGAAATATTTCAAATATTTAAATACTTATCGGCTACTTTATGATTAATTTAGTATGAAAAATGTATAATAACCGTATTTTTTTTATTGAAAAAACAATTTCAACTATTTTATGTAAAAATCAAATTATGTCGTTTTTTTAAATCGGCAATAAAATTCTAGAAAGGAAGTACTCATAATTTGAAATAAATCTTTAAAGACGGTTTTAGTAATTCCAATTATGCAGCAGAGAACAGCATTCAGATTACGAAAATGGTACGTGAACAAAATACATTAACAATAGTAAGAAACATTTTACTTTCCGTTTAATCATAAAAATGTTAATTGAACTTTTTTAAATCAATAAAACATCTAAATTAATCTAAAGAAAAAATATAATTTACCTATTATTAGAGATATAAATAAACGAATATTGTTGCTAAGGTTACTATTATTCACAAACTATTTCTATTTTTGCCTATAGGTTATACATTTTGTGCTCTTTAATTTTTTAAAACCAATTACCGAATAACATGTTAATCTATATTATAATAACTTTAATATATTCTATAGTATTTACCAGTAATATATCGATTGATTCAATGGGATATTAGAGGTTGCATTACATTTTATTTTTTGTATGAGGTTTTTTTTTTTTATTATATAAGTAATTTTTACGTATGATTCAACGTTTTTTTCAATGAGTATTCTTTTCATATTCTTTGTAAGTATACGAATGCCTATCAAACTCTCTAGACATCGTATATTAAAAACACCTCGGTTGCTTTATGTTATATACTCAGCTAAGCCAGTTTAAACATAATCCTAGCAAACTAACAGACTCAAGTTGTGATATCCTAGAGTTATTGTAAAATCCCTTGGATAAAGTGTTTCATTAGAAAAATTGAAATTTATTATTTTTGTCATCTCAAACCTTAGATTAACCGTTAGATACAGTATGTATGATTCATTTTTCGAGATTATGATGTTGAAAATATGATGTTGCGATTAAAAAAACTGAAACTATTATTATTGTTTTACAATTTATGAGTTTAATGAATCAAACTGTAATTAAAAGAGTTAATTTATGGTGTACATTAAATATATATCCCCGTAATTTTAAAAATACATATAAAAATTTAAAAAATACTTAATTCTTAATAAAGTCTACACATTTATTAGGCTCATATTTAAACAGAGAACTCATTTTTATTTCCAAAATACAATTGAAAAATGTCTATTTATTTTGATTAAAATAATTATATTATAATTTTACGTATTAGAAATAATAAATTACTTCTCCCAACAATAGAGCGACTAAGGAGAATAGAGATTTTTAAATTCTAAAAATTTTTATTATTATATATAACATTTTTAAGTGAAGTAAAGTAAATTTAGATATTCATCTGAAAGAAATATTTTAATGGCTATCAGATTAATCATATTATTTTACTATATTATTAAGAATAAAAATTCAGGATTGTTGTGTTAAAGAGAAATGTAATTATTTTTCATGCGATAGTAATCCAGAAACTTATTATTATTATTAATTTAAAATCAAAATGTAATTTTTAGAGAAAAAAGGTTTTTACAATCAAAGATTGTTAAAAAAAAAAAAAAACTATGCATTAAACACGTAAAATAATAATTGTCATGAAGAGAGATCATTCTAAAAATTATGTAAAATCTGGCAAACATTCCTATAATAAAAAGGTCACTTTGAAACCAAAATTGCTGACTCGACAAAAATCAATTCGAATTTAATAGCACATTTCATATTTATAAAAAATAAAAGTTATAAACAAAAAAAATGTTTCTTATCTTACCTAGAATATCAATAATTTCGATGTTAAAAATAAAGACACGACATTTATAAACAATATAATTAGAGCTTTCAAATAAAACTGATCAAGAAAAAATGTCTAAAAATTGCTGAAAAAAAAATCCTTAATTAAAAAAGATACACACTAGGCAAAATTTATAAATACACCACCTCATCACTAGAAAAAAATTTAGGACAATGTTTTCTAACTAATATAAATATAAAAAAAGTTATACTAATAAGAAAAATTAATAATTTTTGACTCTTTTTAATTTTCGATTAATTCTTAACAATGAAGTAGATTTCAGTAATCTTTAGATTGTAAACAAGACAGCATATTACAATAAACTCTTAAGGTACGTCGTTACAAATTGAGTTAAATCCTTTGGGTCTTAGCCCAATACACTAAAAGAATGTTGTCAAAATGTAACTTTATTTGCAATAAAAAAAGGAAATGTGTCAACGTACTTGCATTTTCAGTTTAAATTGATAGCTTTCATGTTTCATACAAGCCAACCCAAACATACTTGTGTTTTATTTATAGCATTAGCATTCTAGCACCACGTTTATTGTAATAAAATTATAAATGATTTACTCGAAAATTAAAAAAAATTTGTTAACAAAACGTACCTTTTTGTTCAGACGCATAATCTAAAATCTATTATTTTGAAATAACCAAATATATTATAATAGTTATAAGATTTTTTAGCTTCGATTCGAAAATGAGAAGGTATTGGTTTTACTATGATGTGATTTTTTTTGTGTCTGTTACCACTTTTTCTCAGCTCTCACTGAACCGATTTCTTTCAATGATACGTCAAAAGATCACAAATCGTATCTAGTCGAAGACATTACCCTCAAAAAGTGAAAAACATTTCCCTCATTCTCCGTAAATAGGGGAAACCTCCAAAAAAATTACAAATTTAAAAATCGCTAATTTTAGACATTTTTTCAATTTTTTTTACTTAAAACTTCCATAACTTTTTTAAAAATGGCCAAATCAATATAAATTTTTTTTCAATAGGTGATGTTTTTACCTATCATTTGGTATATTTCTTTTATAAATCTGACCCTTTATCTGTCCACGGGGGGGATATGACAACTTTTTCACAAAAAATTTACTTTTACACTTTACTTTTGAAAGTGTTCCGGAAAATCTGACACTTTAATATTTATCTTAAATTAAAGCTAATGTAATGTACTTTATTATGAAAAAAAAAAATTAGACTTTATTTTGTTTTCACGGTGAAAATAATTACCTAATGCTAATCCACCAATTTTTTAAAATTAAACACTATTTAAAGATTTGCATCGAAGCGTTTTTTATGATAGTGATTTTAATCACTGTCAGATATCATTATACTTGATCCATCTATGCCTCGTCACCACTGTGCCGCGACTCCACGTGCTGAGTTTTTTTTATATTTTCATATAAATTTTATTACTATTACAAAAAGAGATAATACTACACGGTTTTCCAATTTCACCTTTTTAAAGTCTGCCGACCTGTATCTACTTTATTGCTATAAGAGTTATTATAATTTGCTTAACACTTTTTAAGACTAACATTTTTCATCATTTTAGAAAGATTTTAAAATAGCTATAAACCTTTTATAGCCTGGACATTTTGACATCAGCGTACATCATACAGCTCTGAGTCTACATGGCAATGTAATCCCTCGAGTTTTAAACTTGCACTCGACTGATTGTTAATGAAGCTCACTTTTTAAATCCATAACATAAAAGTCTTCACTTTACCGTTTAGATAATGACAAAAATATTTTATTTTTCTTAGAGATTCATCAAATTTTTCAATTATATTCAAATATTTATTTTTTATAAAATAATCTTAACGTTTCAAAAATTCATTATTTGATGATCATTTGTAAACGACATTTTTACTTGAAATTTAAGTTATTTTTTCATTAATTTAAAATATGTTTTTTGAAATTCAAATAAAGCCTGTCCAATACTCAGAATATTGGTGTAATTTTCAATGTGATGAGAAAACAATGTACTTATGATAGTGAATCTGTCTAATATGTATAATTGAAGAGATGTACGAGGAAATCATCACTATGATGATTGAATACATTACATTTTACTGTCGCAACTCTTAATTTTACAACTGGGATTAATATTTTATACTTTTTCTTCCTGTATAATGGTGAAAAAAATGTGAATAAAAAAATAACAAAAATTCATATTTTTGAAACCCTTTGTTTTGAATGATCGTCAAATAATGAAACTTAAAAGTATTGTAAAAAAATCATTATTTTTTATTATTATTTTTACAAATGTTATAGGTCAATAATGTAGCATTTTTATACACGATGAAGTGAACTGATAAAGAAGTTCATCTATTTGCACTACTAATTTGTCACTTGCAAATAATATTTATCTTTTTAACTTAATTAATTTTTATGCCAGAATCAATTAGAAATCATTCCTCAGTAAAGTAATTGTATTTCACCTTTATTCTATGTCAATTAAATTATATAATATTCATGAAAGTCAATATATTCTCCTAATAAGATATTTTAAAATAAAACACAAAACCTAGAATTTTAATAGAAAAATAGCATATTTTTGAATACGGTAGACATTTGCGCATAGAAGATAAATTGTCGGGACAAATTGTTTTTTTAAATTTTATAGTACATGACATAAACTTTAATTTGATATATGTTTAAAGGACGCAGTATTTCCGGAACATTTTCAAAAATTAAGTTGAAAAAGTTAGTTTTTGTAAAAATAGTTGCTATTTTAAATCCCCCCCATAAGCAGGTTAAGTGTTAGATTTTCAAAAAAATGATATCAAATGAAAGGGAAATATCTAAGGTTTTAGTATAAAAAAAAAATATGTTGATTTGTTAAATTTTGAAAAAGTTATGGAAGTTTTAAGAAACAAAAGTGAAAAAAATGACAAAATTTACCGATTTTTAAATTTGTAATTTTTTTTTGAGGTTTCCCCATTTGCGGGGAACTAGGGAAACTGTTTCAATTTTTAAGGGTAATGTCTTCAACTAGATACGATTTGTGATCTTTTGACGTATTATTGAAAGAAATCAGTCCAGTGAGAGCTGAGAAAAAGTGGCAACAGACATAAAAAAAAAAAAAAA
>NW_026099575.1:37365102-37405782 GCF_025091365.1 Daktulosphaira vitifoliae
GCAACAGAAAAAAAAAAAAAAAAAAAAAAATACATCATAGTAAAATTAATACCTTCTCAGCTTCGCATCGAAGCTAAAATTTGTCCTAACAACCTATCTTCTATGCGCAAATGGCTACCGTATTCAAAAATATTTTTGTGTTAAAATCCTGGGTTTTGTATTTTATTTTATTTTAAAATATGTTATAAGGGCAATACACTGACTTTAATGAATATTTCATAATTTAATTGACATAGAATAAAGTTCATAAGACATAAGAAATTAAACTTATTACAATTTTTTTACTTTTTTAAAGTCGAAAAAGTAATTTTCAAATTTGAATTAGCTTAAATTGCTAATTTTATCATGCGAAGAAAATAACGAACAGTTGCCAAATCGGTAACAATTGTATCTTTCACGCATAGAGTATGAGGTTCGAAATCGTCTGTGGCAATTAAAATTTTGTATTTTTTTGAGTTAGAAAAAAAAGTGGTAACAGACACACACAAAAATAAAAACACATTATGGTAAAATTAATACCTTCTCAGCGTCGCATCGAAGCTAAAAGTTTCCTAGGACAACACATTGACATGTGACTATCGAAAAATTTCGTAAATACAAACTTAATGGATTTCTTTTAACGAAATTAACGAATAAATTTATATTCGTTAAATGATTCATCTTAATAAAAAAAAAACATTCTTATCTTGCAACTCTTGTATGATTATAATAATCATACAAGAGTTCATATAAAGTATGACAATATAATATTGTCATACTTTATATGAACCAACCTAGAAAGTGTCAAATTGCAAAGTCAACAATAGCTATACGATGTACATAATTCATTGATTCAATGGAGGAAGGTCATTAAAAGTTACACCAAACTTTTTGCCAGCAAATACGATTAAATGATTTTTGCTAACTAAACATATTTCTCCGGCCACAATTTGTTAAGAAGTGCGCATTTGTCTTAAGATACTTATAACAATTAACATCACTTCTAGTATTTGTTTAACCTAAAAAAATGTTTATAATTGGCTAATTAGTAAGTGTTTTGTTTTTTTTGTGACCTTATCAATTCAATTAATGAATTTTTAATATAAAAGAAGCGTATTTATAACCATCTCCAACATTTTTTTTTTAATAGGCTTTGTAACGTCGTATTAATAACAAAGCACATAAGTCAAATTTTAAAAATAAAGAATGATCTATTTAACGTAAAATCGGCTTTTGAAATACTTAATTATCTTAAAAAATCACTTAAAATATGAGTTAATGTTCAAAAAATAGTTGTATAATTTCTACTTGCATAATTTTTCCATTAAGATGTCAATTGGCACATTATAACAAAATATTTGAGGGTCTAACTTCAATTCTCCCCTCCTTAAAAAATTTTTTATATATATTGACACGTAATTATCATAATTTTTGGGCATCGGCTACGGTATTAGTAATTGTTCCCTTCCAGACCACCAGATTACGCATATATGTCGCATATATATTGTGACTATGGTAAAATTATTTTACCATCTTATAAATTCAAATTAAATGTTTGTAATTAATTTAATAGATTTTATCTCTTTTTAGTTCCATTTGGAATTCGTCGTTTAAATGATGCAGTATTCTCAAATCCTCTAGGAACAAAACAATGTAAAGTTTCCGGAGTGTATTATAATCACAGTCAAAAGGTATAGTATAATAAGTTAATATTTAAAATATTTGTTTTCTATAAGATGGTATTTGTGGAAAAATAAAATGCAAATCTTTATTTATATTTCATTGTATTATGCACTTCGAAAAAACATTAGGGTAGGCTATAAATCAAAGTAAAATTGATAAATTGTTGTTTTTATTCATTTATTTTATGCATCTTTCATACTAGTAAAAATTTTTCTAGTAATACCAAACCTAAACAAATATTTGACCCTATTTAATATTAAAATCGGTTGAAAAAAGTCACTACACACTAAAAAGAAAAGCTGAAGTCTATTTTATAGACAATGTATTATACAGAGTTATTGTTTAGCTATGACTCAAGCGGTATTTTTAAAAATATAAAACATTATATAATTTTTTCTTTTCAGAAGATAAAAATATACTCAGTTCTATAATTTTCGGAAAATAATTTGGTATTTTTCCTAATTTATTGCGTAAGTTTTAGATGAACATTCATTCTGTATAAAATTATATAGTCTATTTAAAATTTGTTAAAGTAAATGGTCTATTCTTTTTAATTTACATTACTCGTATTACTACTATTATTTTCAATAAAGAATCTTATTAAATTTTACTTCTGTTATGATATATTCCATAATTTTTATGAATAATAAAATTGTTTTTAACAAAATAAATTACCAATAATTAATTTTGCAGATATTATTTACTGATCGCTGTAAAACGTGTTTATGTATTGATGGGCAAATATTTTGCTACTGGCAGTGCGATGAAACTACGACGGAAGTAATTAACGATGTATTAGCAGTAGAAGTCCAGTTCTCATCACCAGCTACAAGTAATAAAAAATAATTACCATAACACTTTATTTTATTTTCGTTTCTAATGTTCAACTTTTTTTAATTAATATATTTTGTTTTTGTGAGTTCAAAAACACAATATATACATTAGTATCTTAATAAATTCTATATCTGTAAATCAAATATTAATTATAAAAAAAAACCAGCACAAGGGGGGTCGCGGCACAGTAGGGACATGGCATAGTTGAGTCAAGTATAATGATAACTAATAGTGATTAAAATCACTATCATAAAAAACGCTTCGATGCAAATCTGTAGATAGTGTTTAATTTTAAAAAATTGGTGGATTATTCCAAAAGCTACATGATTTCCTATTTCCTTGTTTATATCCTGATTACAAGTTTTATGGTTTGTAAGTGTAATATATGAATAAATAAATATTAAATGGATAATGGTTTTATTTAAAAAATAAGTATATCAAATGAAAGAGGTATATAAATAGTATTTATCATTAAAAATTTGTATTGATCCCTATATTATTCAAAAATTTATAGCATTTAAAATTAAAAATATAAAAAAGAATTTTTTTACAAAAGTCTTATTTTTTTATGAACTTTGATGTTAGTTTTCACCATGAAAACAAACTAAAATCTGAAATTTTTTTTTTCATATTAAAGTATATGAGTTGTATAGTTTCAAAACCAGCTATAAGTTAATTTTTTTTAAACGATTTTTTTTGTATTTTCTAAATGGTAAAACTGTACTAAATGTCCTGTAAAAATATTGTACTTAAAAACAGGCTATACCTTGTTTAAATTAATCATGGAAAAATATGGTTGGTTTCAAAATCATCCATCTAACAATGTCAATTTCAAAACAAGCCATAATTAATTATATGTTTTTTTCGCAGTAAAATAATAATTGATAAAATATTTATATACTTCTTTCATTCGACATACTTTTTATAAAAATAAAATAATTTCCCTTAATACAGGGGGGGTTCAAAACTTAAAAATATATATAGAAAGTAGAACTTTTGCAACTTCATTTTTGTAATGTGCTCCGGAAATACTAACACTTTTATATATGTCTTAAATTAAAGCTAATGTAATATGAGGCGTATAGTTTCAAAACCAGCTAAAACCATTTTTAGAAATTTTTCAGGAACAACAAAATAACATAATGAGGTTAAGATATATCTCAAAGATTTTATAATATATATGATATTAAAGCTTGAGAGTGTAAACACATTGTGTGTGAATATTTATTAGTTCTAATATTATATTATTGTTAATATTATTAATTCTATCCATCTTATCCTCAATAATATTTTATGTGAAGAGCAACATAGATTTCGTTCAGGTCGTTCAACAGTCACTTATAATCTCATTCTCTCATCCTACATATATGATTCCTTCAGTCAGCAAAGTCAAGAAGATGTCATTTACATGGACTTGTCGAAGGCATTCGATAAAGTAGATTACAGGATTCTAATTCAAACTCTGTATAATCTAGGTATTGGTAATCCTCTATTGTCTTGGGTTCACTCTTATTTATTTGATTGTCAATATTTTGTTTCAACTTCCCATTCGACCTCCGATACCTTCTATACATATTCTGGAGTACCCTAAGGTGCAATTCTTTCTCCTCTTCTGTTTGATATTTTCATCAATTCCGCACTATCAGTCCTCCGTTATTCTAAATTACTGATATTTGCTAACGACATGAAACTTTTCCTCCGTATCAATTCCTATCTGACTGCCACCTACTACAAGAAGATCTATTGCGGTTTACTGACTGCAGTGAATCCCTTGGCCTCTCTCTTAATAATAATAAATGCTCAATCATGTCATTCTTCTGTTGTAATTTTCACATTGTGTTTCCTTATTCTATTAATAACATTCCTTTAATTCGTTACTCTGAGTCAATACATGATCTTGGGTTTATTCTCACACACAATCTTTCTCCAAACAAGCACATCCAACATATCTCCTGTAAAGCCCTCAAACTCCTTGGTTTCATCTCCCGTATTATTCAAGAAATTAAATTATCCAACCCTTTTAAAACTCCCTACACCTCCCTTGTTCACCCCATCCTAGAATGTGGCTCTGTTCTTTGGGATCCCCAAACAGCTTGTGCAAGGGAATCACTATAAAGGGTTCAAAGAAAATTTTTTAACCTGGCAGCATTCCGCCTTAATATCCCTCACACTCCTCATGATTACTCTCCTGTCATATTTACCCTACATTTCTCCAACCATACCGATTGACGCCACAATTCGAACCTCTCCTTCCTATATAACCTCCTATCCAACAAAATAAAATTTATCCAACTTCTTAGCCTTCTAAAATTTAAAATCCCTCTTCTCCCCACCCATTCTAACACTACATTCTTCATACCCCCTACCCATCTCATTTCCTTGATTCCGCCTCAATGATTCGCCTTATGCGGTTGGCTAATAATGATTCAGCTTTCGAATTATTTTAATTTCGTTTATGTTGTTTTAATTTATATTTTGGATCAATGTATATATAAATTTAATTTTGTTAATTGTTTCTCACTAATTTTTATTAATGATGTTTATGATGACTGTTATTTATTTATTTATAAATTTAACGGGCATAGCCCTTTTTTACAATTTAGATTAATAACAATTTAAACATACATAACATAAGTGAGTAATTCACAGCGATTCAACAGAACATAAATAACATTACGGAGTAATTCACAGTGATTCAACAGAAATATATGAATATAAATATATAAAAATACAAGCTGCTATGAGGTACAAAAATAAGAAAAATAACAAAAATACAAAAATAAGGTGGTTAACAAGATAACATAAGTGGGTCCATATTGGCACTATTTAAAATTCTTCTAATGGGCTCATTTTGTAAGTAATTGGTAGAACAAATAGGGATAAAAAAAGGAAAATAGGAACGAGAATTTCTCTGAGGAACTTTAAAATTTATTAAATTCAGAAGACNCTGAGGAACTTTAAAATTTATTAAATTTAGAAGATATGGTGAATCAATATTTCCATTCAGCAATTCATTTAGAAATTTAATGCCTGCAGCAACTCTACGATCAGTCAGTGACGATAAATTAAGGTTGTTTGCAACTGGAGAATAATCATGAGGTTCATGTTGGATACCCAATATAAATCCAGTATGCCGCAAAAATCTCCGTTGTACCCTTTCAATTTGGGTGGCATCAGATAAGGAATGAGGGTTCCAAACAATAGAACCATATTCTAAAATTGGCCGAACCAATGAAGAATATAATATTTTTAGTGAAGAATGTAGTTTTAAGTTAGCAGCTAATCTTATTATAAAGCCGAGCTTTTTCAACGCTTTACAGCACACCATTTCTATGTGACACTTAGGATCCAATGTTTTACTAAATTTAAAACCAAGGTCAAGTACAAAATCATTAATTCTTACAACATTAGCACCGCAAAGACTATAAGAAAAAATAATAGGTGACCGAGATCTAGTGAATGTCATAACACGACATTTTTCAAAGTTAAGGGTTAAACCTATGTTTAAGCACCATAATGTAAATTTATCTAGGTCATTCTGTAGCATAATACAGTCATCAGTAGAACTTACTTGCAAGAACAACTTCATGTCGTCAGCAAAGCACAAAAATTTACAGTTTAATAATACATTTTTTATACTATTTACAAATAATGAAAATAACAACGGAGACAAGTGTCCACCTTGTGGTACCCCAGAGGAAGCTAAAAATAGTTTAGATTGTGTCCCAAACAATTTCACCCATTGATATCTTTCTTTTAAATAGGAGTCAAACCATGTCGAAAGAGGCTCCCCAAAGCCATTTAATTTAAGTATATTAAGAAGAACTTCATGATTAACAGAATCAAATGCCTTTTTGAAATCTGTGTAAAGCACATCAACCTGGGAGCCTTGTTCAAAAGCATTTAAAACAAAATTACAAAAAACCAAGTTGCAAGTGGTAGTTGAGCGCCCAGGACTAAAGCCATGCTGTTCCTCTAAAATTATATGTTTTAATGAAGGACGAATTACATTAAGGACGAGCTTTTCAAAAATTTTTGAAATGTGAGACTGAACAGAAATAGGTCTATAATCAGACACAGAAGCAGAGTTAGTGGTTTTGGGAATTGGTGTTATAGAACTTAATTTAAAAATAGACGGATAAATGCCTTCATGTAAGGATTTACTGAAAACTAGCCAAAGAGGAAAAGCAATATATGACCTCAACTGGAAGAGCAACTCACCACATAGTCCATCCGGACCAACAGACCAATTCCTCTTTAAGTAACAAAGCTCCTGGTGAACATCATAAATACTTAGACTTACCGAACTTGGTAAGTCATACTGTAAAATACCTAGTTGTTTCCTCATTTCCTTGATTCCGCCTCAATGATTCGCCTTATGCGGTTGGCTAATAATGATTCAGCTTTCGAATTATTTTAATTTCGTTTATGTTGTTTTAATTTATATTTTGGATCAATGTATATATAAATTTAATTTTGTTAATTGTTTCTCACTAATTTTTATTAATGATGTTTATGATGACTGTTATATATATTTTTGGACTTTGCCTGTATAAAATGTTATAAATAAATAAAATAAAATATTATTTTTCATAATAAAATTGTATTTTTCAAAAAGTTATAGCATTATTAAGTTAAAAATATAAAATTGAGAATTTTAACACAAAAGTAGCATACGGTAGCCATTTTTACCGTGAAGACAAAATAAAGTCCAAAATTTGTTTTTTTTCCACAATAAAGTATATTACATAAGCTTAAATTTAAGGTATATATAATAATGTCATTATTTCCGGACACACTTTCAAAAGTTAAGCTGAAAAAGTAGTAATTTCGAATCCCCCCTTATAAGCAGGTAAAAGGTCAGATTTATAAAAAAATATATAAAAATGATAGGTAAGTACCCCACGTATCTATATAAATAAAAATTATATTGCTTTGGTTATTTTTGAAAAAGTTATGGCAGTTTTAAATAAAAAAAAATGGAAAAAATGTCAATAATTAGCGATTTTTAAATTTGTAATTTTTTTGAAGATTTTCCCATTTACGGGGAACGATGGAAATTTTTCAATTTTTAAGGGTAATGTCTTTGACTAATACGATTTATGATCATTTGACGTATCGTTGAAAGAAATCGATTCGATGAGAGCTGAAAAGTGGTAATGGACACAAAAAAAAAGAAAAAACACATCATAGTAAAATTAATACCTTCTCAGCTTTGCATTGTGCTAAAATATATTAAATGATTAAGAAAAAAACATTTTTTTAACATTTATATTGTATTAAATTAATGTTTATTATTAGTTTAAAATCGTTTAAAATAATTAATGAATATTATAACACGTTTATGATTATTTTACTATTCCGAAAAAAGTTTTATATAAAAGTTGTATACAGGCTTGTCAACTACTATTGTGGAGTCTGAAGAAAATCCTACTTCTACTATATCTGGATTATTTAGTACAATGAATAGCCCTCAACGGAAGAAAATAATTTCAAACCTTTCAAATAAAACAACGAATGAACAATTTTGTGTAGTTATGGGTACATAAAAAATAATAGCAATTTTACTAGTTATGTAATTTATAAATTCATACAGTTATATCAACTTTTTGTAGGTGTCAAGTATAAATTAGGCAGTGTTCTTCCTAGGGATACTGGTTCATGTTTGGAATGCCAATGTGGACAAAATTCTCAAATAACGTGCAGTCCTAAAGATTGTATTACTTTAAACACTTTAAATGATGAAAACACTTCCGAACCAGAATTTTATGGCAACAGAAATGATGAACAAAATAACGAAAATTTTAATTTGGATATGTTTGCCGTTAACATCGTGTAAACTATATACACACATAAATAATTAAGACATGAATATTATACACTTAGACAGAAATAAAATATAATTAATGACTGAATACACATATTATTATTGAAATTGCTATCATTAGAACTACATCTATTGAGAATAATTAAATAATAAATACAATTATAATTAAATTATATATATTAGGGTGGCTCTTATTTTATAAACTTTCATTGATCGATCTCCATACCCGTCAATTTTTTTCGTTATTATATGTAAGTCATTCGGGTAAAGTTTAGTTTTGATAACTTACTCCCTTCAGGTGCCGAATTAGGGTTGAAAATTCACTCAGAAGGGTAATTTTTTTAGTTTTTAACATTATTTCTAAAACTAACACACTTAGCGTAAAAATGTATAAAACATAAATTGTATATTTTAATATTTTAGTATTTTCTTTAAAAAAAGTATTTATAAAATTAAGTTTTTTTTATCACATATTTTTTCGAATGATGCAGTTTTATTTAAAAATTTTTATTTTTTTATTTTGCTCAATGGTTAAGCGAGAATCTCTAATTGAAAAAACAACACATTCATTGCTAAAATAACATAAGTGTTTTATAAATTTTTTTATAGCAATTTCAGCTATCTGCTTATCAACTATTTTACTGGATCTTCAATTAAATTAGGTGCAGTGAACCAGATTTGAGACTAAAATTTAATGACAAAACAGATTATTTATAAAGCCATTTCTTCCGTTGGAGTCATTTAAACGGTTTTTTAAATAGTAAAATTTTAATGATTAAATATCTTTTTTCGTCCAACGTGATAAGTGATGTGCTTTAGGCTGATAAAATGTTATAGTCTTGCTATATTATCATAATCTTCAGAAATTCTCTATAGTCATTGCAAGAAAATAGTTTTGTACTTTTTTTTCAGAGAATTGTAGTATTTTTTGTCTATAATTTTTTAATATATTTAAAATTGTATCATTAGTCCAAATGATGAAATATTCAGTTTTATTTATTTTTTATCAGTCATTAACAAATCTCTTAAAAAGTGATATGTCTGGATCAGACCACGGAACAAATTTTGCTTCAACAAAAACGGCATGAAGTATTATTTTAAAAATATGATGTTTGCATGCTAAGATCAGTATATTTCTTTCTAACTTTTGATTCAATAATGCACAAGCACAATTTAATCGACCAGAGTTATACGTTGTCGTGTCAATTAAAAAGTCTTGAACTTTATTTAATAATGCCAACTCTTCTAATTCACATATTTGTTTTCCAACTAATGTGGGTAAAATTTTAGAAACCCAATGCACTATAGCAAGTTCTATGTTAAGTTCAAAAAAACTATCACAACATATAATTGTAAATGATAAAATATGCTTATTACACAGCACTTACCATATCAGGCATAAATAGTTAACGATTAGAGATAAAAGTTAAAAGTCTCCGAGTATAAATTTATACTCGGTTGCAACACACGGTTAACCATTTGTTAATTGACAAATTATATATTTATGCAAAAAATAGTAAAATATGTAAAATTATTTAAATCAAAATAACATTAAAATGATATCGTATATAATTTATATAAATTTCGTGATAACAGCTAAACTATAAATCTGAATAAAATTTTATGTAAGACTAATGTTTTAGAAAATTTAATTTTACATATTTTTTATACGAAACTTTTTGTTGTAAAGTAATTATTTCGAAAGTTAAGAACGATTTATGTTCAAAAAGTGAATTTTAGCAAAATGTTTATTCATTTTTTTGAACAAGTATAAATAATTTTAGAAAAATTTTATAAATACTTTTTTTAAAGAAAATATTAAAATATACAATTTATGTTTTATACATTTTTACGCTAAGTGTGTTAGTTTTAGAAATAATGTTAAAAACTAAAAAATTACCCTTCTGAGTGAATTTCCAACCCTAATTCGGCACCTGAAGGGAGTAAGTTATCAAAACTAAACTTTACCCGAATGACTTACATATAATAACGAAAAAAATTGACGGGTATGGAGATCGATCAATGAAAGTTTATAAAATAGTCATCCTAAAATATATAGTAATATTAAGTAAGTATATATACAATATATACTTTAATGTTACAATAAATTATCGTACAATTTTTTTTTAATTTCTTTAGATTAATATAATATTATATTTTATGTAAACATTATATTATTATTATTTTCCATAAATTAAACTTTATCCATAAGGCATAAAACAAATTATTTTTTTTCGCATGTATTGTAGTAATTATTTTAAAATAAACAACTGTACTATAGTACAGATCATAATATTATGTACTCGTATAAGTAATATTTGATAAAAAGCTAAAAGCTTAAGTGTAACAAGACTTTTTTAATAGCTAGAAATATCAATATTAAGTTTGATTACTAATTACATTCCCTAAAATGAACCTTAGCGTGATATCAATACATCTCTAATTTACATAATTACAAACACACGCTATTTTGTCACATTGATATTTTTTTATCCATTACTTAGATTCATGATTTTAAAATTCCAACTATTTTTAACTTTCATAGTTAAAATAAATTAAATATATCGTATGTATACGTACATATCTTTATAAACAATAATAATATAACTTTTAGTTTTAAATGAAGATATGCTGATAAAATAAATTTTTTATAAAATTCAAGATGACAATTTAGCATAATTTATTTTATTAGGCAAAAAAATTGCTCATAGTATTTCTCAAATCAAGTAATAAAGGGTAGCTTAGTTATGTTTTAATTATTTGGGTATCTGTAAAAAATGAATCAAAGATTTCTATACGACTGTAGATATAATACTATTTATATGCATATTAATTTTACACACAGTAGTGTAAATTTGACATAAAATATCTAATATACGTACACAAATTTTTGTTACTATTTATCAAAATTTTCTCTTGGATACTAGCAACGCGAAATAAAAACGTTTTGTATTCCTTAGGGCTTCACCAATCCAAAAATACTCCAAAAGTAGTTCAAAATTCTTCACTCCCAACAGACATGAAGCACTTAATCAAAATAATATTGATGAAAAAATGATAGTTGACAGTGACAAATCCTAACTTCAACGCTTTCTATATTTATAACTACACTTATCAACTATAATAAATTTTGTATTAAAATTAAAAGTATAAACGGAGAAGATGACTTTTCTATCTTCATCATCTAAAAACTATTAACCAATCATGCGTCTTATTACCATCAAGTAATTAAATTATTAAATGTCAATTAAGTTGAGTACTAAATTTACCAAATTAAAGAAGAAAAACCATATAGACTTGTAATTAAAAATCTACACCATACTATAACAATAGCATTTATTAAATATGAACTTATCTCAAAGGTTTCAATGCTTGTAGTATAACTAATGTCCTTAAAAATCAAACTAAAGCTTCATTTTCACTATTTTTTATTGGTACTGAAGTCACATAACAAATATATTCAAATCTGAAACCCTACGCTACACTAAAATAAAAGTAGAAGTTCTATAGGCTAGGCCTAACATAAAAGTCAATTTTATAAGCACTCCAAAACATACTATAAAGAGCTCCTATATGTGTCCATTATAGAAAATATCACTTTTCAATTAAATACACTAATACAGTTAAATTTGCTCTATGAGATGACTATCACCCGTCAAACTAGAGAGAATGTGTAGTATAACTTTTTTTTTTTTTTTATCACGATCGACATAATGTTGGCTGCCCTAAAACTAACGTGAGGTATTGCTTCAGGACGACCGACGTCGCTATAAAACTCACACTGCCATGTTGTGACTCAGCCCAAAATTAATCAAGAGCCGAGTCACAACGCGACGTGGCGTCCACCGTTAGTTGAATCCCGGAGTGGGATCCGTTGCCCAGGTCGCACCACGTGGAGGTGTGGATAGGACTTCGCTGTAGGTTGACATATAATTCACAAGAAAGAAAAAGATAAAGAAAACACAAAGAGCGCAGGAGATACCCTAGTTGGCTTCTCCGGCCCTCCCGACTTTCTCGCACAGTCTTTGGCCTCATGGTTTTACGGGTGTCCTTCCCTGCGTTTTACCTGCCGCCAGGGGATTTGTTTTCGGTGTTGCCTTCACCTAAGTGGTCGCTTTACCAGGCACCGGGCCCACCCGCCCGTTAACAATTTCTCTTAAACTTCTTCTTTCTCGCCTTAATCTCAAATACGTGGGGTCGGCCACCCTTATCCTAAACTTCCACTTGACACGATCTCCCACATCATTTACGCTCACATCAGCTGTCCTCAAATCGCATTCAATAGCTCCCTCCATCTCTTTTTTGGTCTTCCTCTACCTCTTCTTCCTTCAACATTCATTTCTATAGCTGTTCTTACAGATTTCGATTCCTCATTCCTCATAACATGACCAAACCATCTACGTCTATTTTCTCTCATATTATCGACGATTGACGCTACATCTATACTCCCTCTAATATGCTCATTCCTTATCCTATCTTTTCTAGTCTCTCCACTCATCCATCTAAGCATTCTCATCTCTGCTACACTCATTCTCTGCTCTACTTTCTTATCAACCGCCCAACACTCTGAAACATACATCATAGCTGGCCTTATTACAGTCTTGTAGAATTTACCTTTCAGCCTCATTGGAATTCTTTTATCGCATAAGACGCCAGACGCTTCTCTCCACTTCAACCACCTGCACTTAATTCTGTGTCTTGCATCTTCGTCAATACCACCACTCTTTTGCACAACTGACCCTAAATACTTAAAACTATCCACCTCTCCAAACACGTCCTCGACAATTGTCACTAACCTACTAATTTCACCTACCTCGTGTTCCCCGTTGTCAAACTCGTACTCTAAATACTCTATCTTACTTCTACTTATTCTTAAAGCCTTTTCTTCAAGAGCTGTTCTCCACACCTCTAGCCTTTGATTAATTTCGTCCCTATTTTCTCCTATTAACACTATATCGTCAACAAACAACATGCACCACGGCACCTCTCCTTGTATTTCTCTAGTAATTTCATCCATCACTATAGAGAATAAGTAAGGGCTTAAAGAACCTTGGTGCACTCCTACTCTTATCGGAAAACCTTCTGATATTCCTCCTACACTATTTACCCTGGTACAAGTGCCATCATACATATCTTGTATTATATTAATGTACCTTTTCGGAACTCCTTTTCTCATTAATGGCCACTTTAAAACCTCTCTCGGTACTCTGTCATACGCTTTCTCAAAATCTATAAATACCATACACAGCTTTTTCTTCTTTTTCCTAAACTTTTCTATAAGTTGCCTCACACAAAATACTGGCTCCATTGTTGACTTACCAGGCATAAATCCAAACTGGTTTTTAGATACCCATGTCTCATTTTTTATTCTCTTATCTATTACCTTTTCCCAAATTTTCATATTATGACTCATAAGCTTTATGCCTTTATAATTTCCAAACTCCTGTATATCTCCTTTACCTTTAAATATCGACACCACAATACTATTCCTCCATTAATTTGGTATTTTCTCTTCTAATAAGATTTTATTTAAAAGTTCCTTCAACCACCTTATGCCAACACAGCCTAATATTTTCCATACTTCTAGTGGCACTTCATCTGGTCCTACTGCTATATTTTTTTTCATTTATGCCACAGCCTCCAATACCTCTTTCTCACTAATTAAATCTACCAGTCCCTCAATTCACGAGATATCCTCTAATGTCTCTTTTGGGTACTCTTCATTCAATCATTTTTCAAAATACTCTTTACACCTTTTTTCGCATAATTATCAGCTTTTTATTAGCCTATCATTTAACTCATCATACCTCTTAAACTTCGCCTTTCTTACTGTACACTTGGCTTCTTTGCACAAACGTTTATTCTCCATCTAGTCTTCTCTCCTTTTACTCTTCTGCCATACTTTGAACTGCTATTTCTTACTTTCTATGATTTTTTGAACATCCTCATCCCACCACCAGGTTTTCTTGTTTCCTGGCATTCTACTCCTACTCACACCAACAATCTTCTTTGCAGTATTCTTTACACAACTAGCAAATCTATTCCACACATAATTTATTTCTCCCTCGACAATCCACACCGTCCTCTCTTTTACCGTCTTTACAAACTTTTTTTCATTTTCCCCTTTCAATTTCAACCAACGGATCTTCGATTTTTCCCCTGTGTTTCTTCTATTTTTATTTATTCTCTTTCCAGTACACCACAACTCCATTACCATCAGTCTATGTTATGTAGTTACACTCTCCCTGGTATAACTTTACAATCTTTTACTCGCTTTACGCTATTTTTCTTCCACATAAAATAATCGATCTGTGATCTATTCCTCCCACTCTTCTATGTTATATAATGTTCTTCCCTCTTTCTAAAATAAGTAATAACCACAACAAGATCATACGATACTGCAAAATCCAGTATTCCTTCTCCAACCTTATACTTCCCACTAAAACCATATCCTCCATGTACTCTTTCATATCCTCTCCTCTCATTACCTACATGTCCATTCATATCTCCACCCATCACCGCCTCCACATTGCCAGGTACCCCATGCATTACATCATCCATTTCTCACCAAAACTCTTCTTTGTCTATTTAATCACATCCCACTTGTGGTGCATAGGCACTTATTACATTCAGCACTTTTTCTTCAAATATCAATTTTACGACCATAATTCTGTCACTTTTCCTAGCTACTTCTACTACTTTACTTTTCATCTCTTCATCCATTATTATCCCTACACCATTCTTTGTACTAGACTTGCCCAAATATATTATTTTATAACCCTCATCTATTTCCCTTGATTTCTCTCCTTTTCACTTAGTTTCCTGCTCACAACAAATGTTAACTTTTGTCTTCTTCAATAATTCTACTAATTCTCTACTTCTACCAGTTAATGTTTCAACATTCCAAGTACCTATTCTTACTTTGTATCTATTTTTCTCCCTTATATACGAGTCCAACTTAGAGTTAAGTGGTGATGACCCTACACCGTTGACACTACAAGCTTTGGGTAGACCTGTACACATGACTGGAGAAACAGCTACCGCACAAGTTATCAGGCTGCTATCAAACACTTTATACCTTATTACTTTAGGCCTTCTCTGTTTTTAACTACTTTTTGTTGTCCCCGCGTACATCCGAGATGGGACAACCCGCCTAAGTTTTGTTCAGGATTCCTCATACTTTTTTGACAACGATTTATACGCCGGCTATCGACCTGACACAACCTCATTAATCGCTTTTTACAACTGGCAGAGGGGCCGTGGAACACAAGAGTGACCTCACTCTTGTGGCCGCAGGCATGGGTGTAAGAGACGTTGTCGAGGCGTATGAGTACAATAACTGGCTAGGCCAGAATGGTAGTACGACCGCATTGGATAATGCGGAAACAGCAAATGAGGACGAAACTATGCGGGGAAAGCGCAAAGAGGCGTCCCCGACATCAGAGGGAATCGTGACTGTCACGTTGGACAATACCCCTCCAGAGGTACCAATCCCACTCGTGAACACACCCGGAAGGGTTCCAGACGAGAAGCGGAGGAAGTACGGGGAGCTCGCGGCTGCCGACCTTTTCAACGAGGACGGTACGCCGCGGTCCAAGCTGGACCGGGCGAGCTCGAGGTCGGTCCTCACGACCGTTCTTGAATTGGCGTGCCTGCAGGCGAGACGGCTGCAGAACATGGTTCTCGTCGTGCCGCCGCACGACCATATCAAATCAACAATAAGGGATCTGATAAGGAGTGTTCGCTCCCTAAACGATTTGGAACAGACCCGCATTCCGGAGGAAGAGGTGCTGACCGTCGATTCGTCGACTCAGAAGGACCCTCCGGAGGTTACGGTCATTGTCGACGTGAACCCGAACNCGACACAGACGGACCTTCCGGAGGTTACGGTCAGTGTCGACGTGAACCCGAACACCGAGGCCGACGTGCTGACAAGTCCCAACGCGATTGCGGCACCTGTCATCCAGCCATCCATCGCGGGATCTGGTAAACGGGTCCGTAAGAGACGGAAGAGACAGCGAAGAGGGGAGAATTCCCTTAATCCTGTGAAGGTAGTGGCCCCGCGCGTACCAGAACCGCCACAGCAAGCTACGGTAGCGGTAGCGCCAGTCACCTGGTCGGAGGTCACTAGGCGCAATACTGCGAAGCCAGTGGTGGACCCTCGCCCTAATCCTGGGCTCCCCGCCTTTGCTCGGAGACCACTGATAAAAGCGAAGGCCCCGCGGACCGAGGCTGTCATCATTGGCCCTTTCAAAGAGGACCAAAAATACTCGGGTGTGTTAAAAACTGTCATGAGTGCGGTTGACCTCCATGCGCTGGGTATCGAGGTCTCCGGTACCCGCAGACCAAGTCGGGAGCAGTGCTCCTGGAGATCCGGGGTACAGGGGCCCAGGCCGACCTGCTAGCTGCCAAGGTCAGAGAAGCCTTGGACGGCATGGACGTCCGCGTGCATCGCCCAGCGATGTCCGTGGTGTTCATGCTATTAGACATGGAGGAGTGGATAGTGGAAGAGGACGTCGTAGGGGCGTTGACCACTATCCTCTCCAAAGATGGAGTAACGACACCCGTCGATTCGGTGTCAGTCCGACTACACGGGAGCGGCAAGGGCCCCTTCGCGTGGTGCGAGGTTCCCATCCGGGCCTCGCAACCACTGGTCGGACTGACACGACTCAGAATAGGGTTGGAGCACGTGACGGATACGGGTCCCAAAGGACAAGGGCCCGCGCTGCTATAGGTGCCTCGAAAGGGGCCACGTGCAAACGGCCTGTAGCGGTCCGGACTGGACCGGCGCGTGCTTCACGTGCAAAGGGGAGGGCCACCGGTCAAGGGACTGCCCCAAGAAGGTGGGAGGGCCGGAGAAGCCTTCATAAGGCATCTCCTGTCCTCCTCACTCCGTTTGTGTGTAATTTCTGTTTTGTGAATTATTACGTAAGCCAACCCTCGCGAAGTCCTGCCCCCACCTCCACGTGGTGCAACCCGGACAATGGATCCGGCTAACGGGGGAGGCCACACAACGTTGTGAATCAGCTCTTGATTAAATTCGGGCTGATTCACAACGTGGTGGTGTGATTTTTAGACGGCGTGGGCCGCCCTGAAGCAATACCTCGCGGTAGTTCCAGGGCGGTCCACATCATGCCGGTTTGGAGAAAAAAAAAAAGAGGGGCTGTGGAAGTATTCTTATCCCCTATCCACAGAGAATAACAATTTCTCTTAAACCCTACCGCTTATTCGTTCACTAAAAGTGGCTTATATCACGGCTACCCTGCATATCTGCAAGGCTAACAAGCGAACGAGGGGCTCGCTGTCCGCGACCATTTATTCGTCAGTCCAACAAATGAAGCGCAGCGAAACGGGATGTGTAGTATACCACCAATTTATAAAAAAATGAAATAAAAAAAACCCAGCACAAGGGGGTCGCGGCACAGTGGTGACGTGGCATAGTTGGATCAAGTATAATGATATCTGACAGTGATAAAAATCACTATAAAAAAAAAACGCTTCGATGCAATTCTTTAGATAGTGTTTAATTTTAAAAAATTGGATAACTCCAAAAGCTACATGATCTGCTAGTTCCTTATTAATATCCTGATTAAGATAAAGTATGTCAAATGAAAGAGAAATTATTAAAAAATATTATTTCTTATAAAAAAAATTGTGTTGATCCATACACTTTTCAATAAGTTAAATAGCATTATAAAGTTGAAAAAGTTGTCATTTTAAATCCCCCCCCCCCGTGATCATTTGACGTATCATTGAAAGAAATGGTGATATTTTTTTAATTTCATGAGTTTATTTCGTCTTTTATTATTTATTCAAACCGATTATAATTTTTATCATTGAAACTGTTATAAAATTATAAATTTTTTTCTTTTTAGGTCGGGAAAATAAACCAATCATAATATTGAAATGAATATTTTAAACTTCATTACAATAGGATAATTAGAAATAATTATTTTAATGTAATCGGCACACTACTCTTTCTTGAAATTAATCAATAATGAGAATATGGTACATCACTGAGCTTGTTAATGTTTATTTAAATCTTCGAAAAATACTGTTCACTATTGAATAGTCACTAATTAAGTTGCACATAATATTAGATAACTTTTAAAATATAGCTTCTTTTTTTATGCAATAAAAATGCATAAATATCACATTATTTGTAGGGTTTTTCGTTTTTTCTTGTTATTTAATCGTTTAAACTAAAAATAAACTACATCACAGGACTCCCAGTAAAATTTCAATACAAATTGATGAGTCACACTAATGTGAAATTTTTTTCTAACTTTGAACCCAAAGTTCAGGGGAGGGCGCAAAAGTTACAAAAAATCGAGTGACCACTCAATTTGTATGAGAATTTTGCGGGAAATATTGTGGTATGATTTATTTTTAATTTTAGAGAAATTCGGGGGGGTTATTTCAAAATTCCTCCAATTTTGGAGAAAAAAAAACGAGATCCTATTTTACACTTCACCAGAATACTCGCCCATACATTACTATGGTTCGAAAGATTTACACCCTCTATAACGTTTTTATAGTGCATGCATTTCTTACGATTAAATTTAGAATTCTCAAAACTCTTTTATTTATCTTACAATAAACATTAGCATTCTGAACAGACCTCCAGAACACGAAAGATACTTAATTGGGGCTCCGAGACAATTTAAGAAGTCGACGACAGAGCCGGATTTCTCATAGGAACAGCTTGGTAGCCAATGATTGAGAGCTCACATAAAGGAAGCTCCCCGAAGCTCAAAAGCTAACGAACTTAGAAGTGTGTACATCGAATATCCAGAATTCTACAACTACTAGAATAAAATCAATATTATTTATTAAAATATTTTACAATATTGTCATAATAATTTTATGACTTTACAACTTTAATGTATTTTGTTAATGTCTGAGGTTGAACCTAAAGTGTAGAGGGTTATAAGTGCAGCTGATTCGATTACATAGACATAATTATATCTCACAACTTCATTGTACCGATGACTAGGCTTATAACATTGACACAGTAACATACGTATTACTACAGGAGGGCAGACTGCACACATAAACACTTTTGGGATTCAAGGCTACCGTGCCATGTATTAAAAGTACCAAACGCCAATTGACTTTTTATCGTAACTATTACTCTTATTGTCTTACACATTAACTTAAATTAACTAATAAACACTTTATTTCCTCTCACCTGTTGTCCTCGCGTACATCTGAGATGGGAAAATCCACCTAAGTTTTATTCAGGACTTCTTATACTTATTGACAAAATTTTACGCCAGCTGTCGACCTGACGCAATCTTTTACGAATGGTATACAAGTCGTAAAAGTATTCTTATCTCCTTCCACAGGGAAAGCCTAAAAGCCACTTCTTTAAGCCTAAAATTAAGGGTATAACCTTTTTATTATTTTTACAACGACCAATAAATTTAATTTAATTGCTCGTAAAAAAAAAATTATTTTTATTGCAATTTAAATTATGCTGAATAATTAACATCCCTTTCGTTTATCTGGAAAGGCAACGAAGTTAAATATAAAGATGAACTTCTGAATTGGTATACATTTTTATTTGTATTTATAATAAGTGCAATCTCTTTGGTACTACATCAACTACTTTTTGACATATTATTTTATATTATATTTTATAATTATACAAATATTTATTCAAGACAATTAAGAGATAAAGTATCATATTTGTTAGTTAGGGTTATAAAACGAAATTTTCTTTCATATTTTTCTTCTAGCATTCTCGTAATATTACATTAAATATTGGTATAATTTAGAGTACACGCACTTTAATAAGACGTACAGTTAAAATNATCCATCACTATAGAGAATAAGTAAGGGCTAAGTAATAAGTAAGATCACAGTTACTTCTCCAAATGTTTAAGTTCTAAATTATATTATTTCAATCAGTGCTCGAATTGGCCAAAAATAAGTAGGGGAGCTCAACTTAACAATTTGAAAACTGCGTCCCTAGTATTTTGAAGACTTTTTTTTTTTTTTTACTCTTTACTTTATTTAGTATTTATTAATAAATCATATTTCATTATCATACTAATATTAAAAAAAAAAAAAAGAGGTGGTATTTTCTACCGTCCTCCCATCTTAATAAAAAAAAGTAGTTGGGGTGCGCAAAAAAATTTAAAAAAAGTAGAGGAGCTACGTCCCCCTGCGCACCCCCCCCAATTCGAGCACTGATTTCAATTAAATTAATCTTAAAAGGGAAATATTAACCATTAATTTGTTCAGTTTTCTATTGAATACAGCGTTATTTATTCACAAAAAATAATTACTAAGATCAGGTTGAATACTGCTATTTATAATTACTATGCATTAGGGTTTTTAGTGTAATTAATAATAAATAATATTCGAATTGACACACGATAAAAAATAAAAATTAAGTTAATACTATTATAAATTTCTAATTGATATTGTAAACGTGAACAAAAAACGCCCATGTCAATAATATAACTTTATCAACAATATTAATGCATTAAACATATAAATACCAACTATATGTTGTACATCACATATCATTGTGATTACCGGCTTGAATTAAGACATCACATATCTGAAATATTCAGATTCTAATCCCGACTTGGTTTCATATATATTTTATCATTACGATTAATAAAGTAATATTATCATATTCTTGCAAGTGATAAACACATAGTAGTTTAAAATCATGATTTGACAAAAATATCATAAACAGGCAACATTAAAAGGTATGAAAAATTTTAAATCCATTACAATAAAATTATTATGTACAAACTACAATCTAAATAACATAGAATATACATGTATCAATAGTACATTGGAACATTACTTAATTCGTAAGTTATGTTGTACAATAAGTATAGATTCTACGGTAAAATTTTATGATAATATGATACGCTTGCTTTAAAGTAAGCAGATTCAATTGGTCCTCTATTGTCAGAGCTCATTGACGGCTACCGATAGTAAAAAAGTACATACAACGTCTTTGGAGTGTATACAATCCTTTGTTGTTGGCGCGCGCAAGACTCTCACCACACAGCCGGCCTAGATTACAGTGTAGCCGTTCAATAATGCGCGGCATCGGTGACGCCTGAAAATTATTCATTAGCAACGGCGGTGGGGTGGCACACGCCGAGCATAACCGATGATAGCCTTCCCCCTCCGGCCACTACCAACGACAATACCGACCGCCATTTGCGTTTACCGAGAGATTATTAATCGTCCATATGTGATAGCGTCATTTCGTGTGTATACCGTTGATTTGTATGCGTTTTCCGTCGGCCACCCGCACATCGTGATCGTCCCGTTTTTGGTCGTCTGCGAGAAATATTATGTAGTGTGACGTTCTGAACTTAGTGCGAACCGTTAACTTAAGCTGGAGCCAAGTTTTTGTCTGTACAAGTGAAATAACGATGGATAACAGTAACGGCGAAGTGAAACTGCCGCCGCCGCCGCCGCCACCACAGCCGATTAACACAGTGACGGATCTCTATCAAATATGCCGTCTTTGTCTGAACACGTTGCAAGTGGACGAAGGTGAATCCGTTTTCAATAACCAGGTTCCTTCGTTGCCCGAAAAGATATATCGTGTATTTGGGGTAAGCTGCAAAATTTGTTTATGGCGGTTTTGTTAACAGGAAGAAAATATTGTTAACAGATAATGGGGAAAAATACAAAAACGTGATAATGCGGTCCGGCGGACCGATAATGGCGTTGCGCGGTTTTATCATAATTGTCCTCTGCCCCGGTTCCTTCGTTTTATCTCATCGTTTCTATTTTGATGATTATATGATATTTATTATGTATTAGAATAATGTTCTATGTAGACTACAGCGGCTACGGTCACAGTGTTGAACCTTGCCGTTGTCTATGACCATTTATTAACGGGCGCGCGCTTTATTGATAATGGCGTCCGCTGCCGCCTGATAGGCCATAACATTGTTTGGCAATATGTAATCACCAAACCAATGGTTCAACGTATTTTATTATTATGATATATTATTGTTTATATTGCGCGTTTTCTATTCATTACTTATATCTTCCTAATTTTTTTTCTCGATTCTATTTCATCATTCTACCAATTTTTTTTTTACCGTTCATAAAAAGTATTATTTTTATGTTTTTATTCTATCTCCTTTCTCATCGTTTTATCTAATCACACATTTTTTTTTTTATTGGTCTCCGGGAATAATGATAGTACCCATTTATTTCTCTCCCCACTCCATTCAAACAGGTTTTATTTTTAGACGCCCCAGTATCCTGTGCCCCTTAATAATAGAGTTTAAGCATTACATTTCTAGTATACATCAGTTTATATTGCTAAAACAAAATGTTTTACTGTCCAAAGATTAATGTATTCATTTATTGTCCTTCATGTATTTGATTATTGTTAGTTTCAAATAATGTATTTACTAAACTATTAAAAGTTACATTTTTTGATGAATTTTTTGGTTTTTTTTATTGAAAATTATCCATAAGGTAGAATAAAAATTCTATTAGCAATTACTTCTAATCATATCGAATTTATAACATTTTTTTTAATGATAGTTAAACTGCACTAAAATTTATTTGAGTTAAATCTACAACTTGTTATATATTAAATAAAATCATAATCCTCACAATTTTCTTTAATCAAATTATTTAATTTTTGCTTTTAAAATTCTAGAGCATATAATCATGTAAAATATATTTGAGTGAAGAAAAATATTATTAACCTGATTGTTGAAACCTTTTAAGATATAAGAATTTTATATTTTCAAAATAAAACTTGGTTAAAAAAAAGTTAATTGTAGTATTTTAAAATAATATCCTTAAATAAATACAAATATTTATTATTCTTTGAAAATTTCAATATAGCATAACAATTATTTTCATTTATGTGGACTGATTATTTTATCATATGAAACTATTAATTTTTATTTGTTTTATATAACTGGTAACAGGTAGTTTTTTGATATGAAACAGCTATTATTAAATTTAAAATCCATAATATCTCACTTGTAATTTAATTTTGAAAAAAATTATATAATTTATTTTATTTTTAAGGTCCAAATTACTGATGCTAAGGATTTGCCTAATAAACTTTGCTCAAAGTGTGTACAAAATACAGAACAATGTTACAGTCATAGAGAAACCTACAAGCGTCAAGAACGTGTTCTTCATGATATGCTTAAAAAATCATCAGCAGTAAATTTCTTCTATTTTTAATTTAACTTTGATTCAATCTTTATAGATATGACAAGCAAAACTTATATAAATGTAATTATTTCGTAGGAAGAAATTAAAAATTCTCCAAAAACTGAATATGTATATAGCCCTGCTGATTCAAATCATTCATCATCTTCAGGTTTAGGAGTTGATGCTCGTTATGTTAAAACTACAAATTCTGCAAGTAATAATAATTCTACTACATCACCACCTTATGAAACTAATGCGTCACTTGCGTCGCATGGTAAGTAAAATGAATTAAAAGTTAACATAAGTTTAAGATATTTAGATGAAAGAAGTCTGTTATGTGTCCCATCTTTCTATTCAGTGAATATGAAAATTATGTATTCTACTTTTAATTTTCCTTGAAGAGAAAATTTTTTAGTCTTAAATTTATCAAATTAAAAAAATTGTTTTTAATTTATCTAAATATAATGTAATAATTTAAAAACCTTTATAATCAGATATTATTAAAATTAAAAATTAAAGTATATACTCAATAAAAAAATATTCATTTCTAGTACTAGAAATATTGTATAATAAAAAGTTGCATGTGACATGTATTTTAATTCAGAAAATTATTTATAAATATATAGTTGAAGTTATTCAAGGTTGTGATGAAATGGCCGCTGAAGTAACAATAGCTCATGATTCAGAAGAAACTGTATCTGGTGATGATACTATCTGTACAGATAACAATGCTGAGTATGGTACATATAATGATGATGAAAATATTATCGTAGTAAAAACTGAGCCTGATGATGAATATGAAGAGGAATAGTTAGTATCTTAATTTAAATATAATATTATTTTTCATTAATTTAAAGTTATTATTATAATAGTAAAAATGATGATGGCTCTGAAAATTATGACCACCAAGGGGGACCAAAGGTCATTGCTAGTGTTCAGTTTCCTATTGTAAATGGTACAATTGTTAATGGTACTCATAAAATTGGTCAAAAACAATTCTCTCTTGTGAACTGCATTCCAACTTCTTGGGTAACTATTTTTTTTTTTTTTTATATATACTTTTAATAAAAACATTCAAATTATTTTTTATAGACGTCAAGTACTGGTAAAGATCGTCGTAAACAAAGTTGTCCAACAAGAGCATTGGAATTGAGTGGATTCCGAGCACAAGTTGCTGGAGATGACACTAACTCTTCAGATGAAGGAAATGGTCCTAATTGGACAACAAAAAAAATTCGATCTAATTCACCAGCAGTTATTGTTAAGCCAGCTTATGCTTGGCCAAATTTACAAGGTAGTGGCCAAACACTTATTTTTCAAACAAAGGTTAGTTTACTTACTATTCATTATTATCTCTCTTTATCATTTTATACAAATAATTTTGATATTATTTATGTTTAATTTAGCTATAAATTAATATATTTAATACTATTATAACTATTAGAAGTTGTGTAAAATACATAGAATTAAAATATAATAGTGTAACATAGTTATTAAATTTTAAACATAATGATAATTAATAAAAAAAAAAAATTTAGAATCCTGATGGTACAACTTCAGAATTACGTCCTCAAGTGATGCAAGTTGGCGAGTGGGCTAATAGTCAAGGACAATCTAATGCTCCAACTGATCCTTCAGATCGTATGGGCATGTTACTTTTTGCAGCCACACATATTCAAGAATTATCTACTGAAAGTGATGATGGTCAGTCACCTGGTACTCCTAAAGGAGCCACTGTAGTTCGTGGCAAACTAGTTTCCTCTGACCAAAAACGTAAAATTTATCAAACGCAAGCCACAATAAGACGATATTCAGATGGCCATCAAGTACAACAGCAAGTTAAAGATATGAATGCTTCACCTAATATACCTAGAAAACGCACGGTAAAATTTTTTTTTATCACTATTGTTAATGTTACCTTCAGAAAATCATAACCAGTCTTAGATAATGTATTGTTAATTATTATCTAAAAAAAAGACTCAGTTTAGGTTTTAAATCTGCAACACAAAAGTCATTGTGTTAAAAAAAACTTTACTACTTTTGTTTGGTTGGGTTTGGGTGTATCAATACACTTTTGTTTTAAGTGATATGATAGTGTGTGATGAATGCGATACATCATATTATAACTTTGATACATGAATAAATATGAACATTCTTATATTATTTTTTAGGCCAGGGAATCGTCTGTTCAAAGAATGTGTAGTAATTGTGGAACAACTTGTTCAACAATATGGAGACGATTAAATGAAGATCCAGTTTGCAATGCTTGTGGATTATATTATAAACTGCATGGAAAAATAAGACCCCCAACTATGCGACGTGATACTATTCACACCAGGCAACGTAGAAAACGTTCTGATAATGGTTAGCATTCTCACCTTTTTACTTTTGCTAGAAAGTTTTTTTAGTACATTTTTCTTCTTATATAATCTTGAAATACACTATACACCTTAATATTTAAAAAACAAAAAAAAAAAATTCGGACGCCTCCTTTCTATCATAAACTAACAATTTCCTAGATACTTTATTATTCACTTGTCATGTAGTAGTACTTAGCTAAGTGCCAAATTTGTATTTTATTATTATTTTGTTGGTACACTAATATATTTATGCGATCACAGCACATTAAAACTATAATTAAATGGTGGTCAGGACAAAATTACAAGATTATTGAGCAAGCTTCAGGTAAGAATGCCAAAGCGGTAACACTAGATGATATTAAGTTTTAACTCATGTTAATTTTTTCAATTTAATTGCTTGTAATGCTTAGATTTAATAACTTATTTTTTTGTTTTAACTTAATTACATATTATAACAGCAACATTTAAATTATAAGAATAATTTTACTTTGTTGACACAACCCCAGTATTTTAAGCAATAAACAAATTCAAATTAGAATGTATAAAAACAAACTAATGTGAAAATAATTTTAAGCCTTGATTATTGACATTTTTTGTGAGAATTAAAATATGGGACATAGTTCATGTTTCTATTTTCAAAAAGTTGTTTGTAAAAAGAAAACTATTATTAGATAAAATATATTTATCAAAAGTAATTTGGTCTTTTAAAATATATTAAAGTTAATATATTCAATAGAAAAACAAATAACTGAATTGTTTTTACTCTTTAAAATCAAAATTTGTATTGAAACTTAAGTAAAAAATTTCTATGTGGCATATCTTTTGTTATTTGTCTTTTTTTCACATACTTTTAAATTTATGTGTTTGTACATTTTTATGTTTATTTGAAATTTTTTAATGTAACTGTAGTTCATCTAAAAATATAGTATTATGTCAATCCTCAAATATTTTGTTATAGTTTTTTTTTTATTTAATATGTAATATACAAAATGTGATGGGTGAATTAAACTCTTATGGCTAGTATAATATGGCTTCTATATACATGCAGTTATTTTGGTGGTTGTTCAATATTTCTTGCTTAGTAAAAAATCAATTAACTTATTTTTATTTTATCATAAATTTTACTTGTATCGCTTTATTTTAAAAACTGTAATTTTATTTATATTATTATAAAATCATTTTTTTTATTTTTAATGGTATATTTTATAATTATATTGGTTAAAAAGTGAAATGAAAATGTGGAAAAAAACTTCCCTATAAACGGAGTCGTCCGACTTGACTTTGGAGCAATGAAAATACTTAACAGTTTATTCTTATATAGGTATGGACATAAGCATGAATAAGAAAAAAATCAAAATTAAAAAAGTGGAAGCCATAAAAATAGATGATGATGAAGGGTATGAAGTTGAACAACCACCATCTCCTAATTCTGCAGCTGTTCAAACAATAATAGAAGAACCAGTCCATGATGAAACTCCATTGAATCTCGTCAACAAATAAATAATTATGTTTACCTTATAAGGTTTGGTATATTCCTCATATGTATATTTTTTTATTTCCTAGCATCTGTAAGTGTAGTTAGCATTACTTTAAGTATAAAAACTATTTTATTAAATCTGTATGTGTTCCTGTACCAAAGGTGTAGAAATCACAGTTTTATTAATTTATGCATGCATTACATAATTAACAACTAAATCAAATTGATTTCTTAATTACAATTTTGGTTGTGGAATCAAAATGTTAACTATATAAAAAAAAAAAATAAGGATAACTTAATGATTCTAAAAATATACATAATTTCATTTTTCTCTTTTAAGATTTTTTATATATTAACTGAACTTAATGTTCTATAAATATACTTAACTACCTTTAGATTATACTGAGTTAGATAATTTAATCAATAATTTAAATCATTTATTTATGTATTGGCAGCTTTAGTCTCTCTCCCTGAACACAAACTAAATAATTTTATAAATGAAAAATTGAGTTAAACCTTAGTGTATTATAGCTTTTGTATTATTATTATTTTAAAACCTTATTGACAATACAATATACTAACAATTTACTTTAAACTTGATATGTGAATATCTACCTCTATATAAAACTATAAACTCTCTACTTATTTTTTAGTCATACTTTTAATTATACTTTGTATATAAAAAAAATTAAATAAAACAATATAATTTTTGAAAAATAATGTTAAAGTTTAAAATATATCATGCATATATTTTAATTTTATAAATTGAAACTTTGAATATTTTTTTACAAATTTTTTCTTTTTTCCCATCAATATTATTTACTTTGTGTGCACAAAATGGTGTTGAAATGTATATAATGATTCACATAAAGAATATAATTTAAAGAAAAGTATAAGAAAAATAATGTATTTTTAGTCTATTAATAGTATCGTTTAAACAAACCATATACTTAGTTATCGAGCTTAAGTAACTATCAATGAGTTATTTGTTAAACATTATTAAGTTGAAATATTATTTTCTATTTTTTAGAATATTTATGGAGGTTATTGTACATACATAATTTTAAAATTTTATTATTTTAATCAAATATTCACATTCATCTCTACCAATCTCATGATATAAATATTTTTGGAAACAATGCCAATGATATAAATAAAATTAAAGTATTTTATGAATAATGATCATTAATTTTAAGGTTGTAGATGTTTACCAAAATTTAGGCCAGATTTTAAAATATAAATTGTACATTCCTTAATTATATTTATTACAAATTAGCATAATACTATTAACTATGTATTTCTAATCTGTTGACTCATATTTTATTTAATAACGTAGTTATGACATAAAATAATTAACATTTTGCTACTCGAAAAAAAAAAAAATTTTACTGTTGTAACGTATTTAATATTATTTCTACATATAATTTCAAAACTTAATAATAAAAATTTACTATCTACTTTTTCTATTATGAAAAAAATTACATTAGCAAGTAGTTTTCGTACTTGTTTTTGTTGTAAAAATTTAATCTGTACTTATTTTTTTAGTATTTATCTTAATTCATAGAGTATATTAATTACATGGCTAGAAAATTTAATTTGTTTTGCTTTCTAGTGTTAAAAATAATTTACTATATTGTTTAGTATTAAATTTTTAAAAATATTTTCTAACAAAAAAATATATATATTAATATGTCTTCTTTTTAGCTTTTATTAAATCTATACGGTTTTAATTTAAAAATGTATGTAAAAAAAATTTAAATACTTAGTTGATGATGTAATTAAGATATATTAAAATTTAAAACATTATTTTATTAAGTTAAACAAATGTTGTTAAATAGTATTATCCAATGTTTTCCCTTATCGTTCACCAACATTATTTTTTAATGAAATATTCTTTATTTTTTACTTGTGTTATATATGATGTAAAAAATATATTTTAGGAAGGTGGGGATATAAAGATTAGAACCGAGTGAAAATAAATTTTATCTAAATAATTTATACACAAAATGAGAATTATTTTTAATAATAAGCTTAGCAGATATTTTAAAAATATGTTGTGAAATATATATACTAACTTCAATATATGGAAACGCTACACGAAACTATAAATTTTTTGTGATCATATAAACCGTATGAAAATTCTGAAAAATTCATGCTAATAATAAATATTATACTATGGTCACAGTTAGTGATAAGAGGATAGTTCATAGCTTTTTAGAATATTAATGCCTCGAAAAAAAGATTTATTAAAATAAATAATGGTAAGTCCAACGCTCTATTTTGATATATCTAGGTGTGATAAAAACGGCCCTTCGTTACATACCATACAATACTAATTTTATTTATGATAACTATTATTAAATAAAAACAATTAGGAAATTATAAAGCAACTTTTAATGAGATAAATAAAAATTAGTTTTTTAAATATACAGCCATGAATTCAGTATTTAGAGGTGGTTCAGAAGGGCAATAGGCCATCAAGCATTTTTAGAGACTAATTTTAATATTAGAGAAAACGTTGATTTTTTTGCTCATCAATATTATTAAAACGTGATTCTAAAAAAATTGGGACATAAGTTCATGATGCCACCCTATACCAAAATTCTAAATACGACCTTGTTTAAAACTGACATAAATTAAATAGGAATTTTCGACCACTACGTCATTTAACCATTCCGGAGCGAGATCGTTGCCAACCGCCACTTCCGGTTTGGTGAGACATCCAGGCTGGGACTCAAATTTTTGACGCGGACTCACTTGACCACAGCCGACACTTCCTCTGAGGTGACCACCATGCCAAACTGTCCAAATCTAAATATATTTTTATAATACGTATTATTGTTATATATTGTACTATAGTACAATATAAATAGTAACTACTCTCAAAAAAAATGTACAAATGAGTAATACAAGTTTTTAACGTATATAATCTAAAGGAAAATTTTGATAATTAGTGGATGGATACAAAGTGCATTAAAAGATCAATACCCTTCTTCTCAAACTTAGAATTATTTTCAAATAAACGGACGTTTTTAAAATTTTATCTCTTGCACTAATTTAAATACTACCATAAACAATTGGAGACTAATTTCCATACCGACTGACATCAGTCGATTACATAACCTATTAATCGTTGTTACTAATATTGATATCAAAAATGCACTAAGAATTATGATAAAACAATCTAAATTAATAAGATTAATTATGGTATATTTTAAATTAGAAAAATTCTTATTGCAATCCAGTGAGTGAACGATAAAAATTGTACTGTTATTCGATAGGTACAATTTATAAAAATTGTCTTTCAAAATAAGTTGTAACCTTCTCCTTTAGTAAAATTATACTAACTATACTTGCTAAGAAGAAGACAGTGTTCTATCGGACAGATAGAAAATTGCAATAATATTGAACAAATATTACAACTGATAAACACCACAAAAATTTAATATCTACTGTAAAATTTAAATTTTGAAATTCTTCAAAAATTAGTAAGTTTATTTGAAATCTTAACCTTTAACAATTCAAATTATACCAAACTACCATTTAGAAATAATTTTTATAATAAAATTTAACAAACTTTTTAGTATTTAAAAACATAATATGAACAAAATTAAAACTCAATTTTTTTTAAGAACTAATTAGTATCACTTACGATACAAACTAAGTATTCTTGTAATATTTATGTACTTTTTTATATTCTATGGAGTATGTACTTTTTATTTATAATTATTTTATATTAAATAAAACTAAAAGTTATAAAATTGATTATTAATAGCGGGCTAAAATTTATTCTTCCATGGATTGTGTTATGCGCATTCGCGAGTAGTTGCGATGGTTCGGCCGGACAGATGCGCGGTATTACTGCGGCGCTGTATATTTTCGTTGTCTTGTCCCGTTTTAATCATAAACAAAAATGGCGTCTGCTGTGTCTTGTTTGGATACGATTCGCGAGTGTTGACGTTTTCGCGTTGAAATATCGGTGAAAAATTGTCGGTTTTATTAATCTTGTCTGACTACTAATTCCTGTGATAATATCAGAACATATTAACATAAGGTATGTAGAAATTTTTATGGGTTTTACATTTTATTTTTAGAAAAAAGCTTCTACTATTACATTACACTTATAGTCATTTTCAATTGCGACATATTAAAGTTGGTTTTTTCACCGTTTAACTTAGACTTGACGATTGATGTACGAAACAATCTTAAATGTATAACAATAGTCGGTGTATTTATTATATTTTTGTGTGATAGTCATTAAATAAATTTACTTTGACCTTTAATGAAAATATAATCAAAATACGGAGGATGTAATCAAAAATGTTGAGGTAAAAATCAACCGACCTATAGGTATTTAAGAAAAACGAACTTCATATGGAACATTAAACCTAGTCTGCGATAATTTTATATTTTCAAGTTGGAATTTTTAAAAAAAGAAGAATTAGTCTATTTAATTTTGTTAAAATTTTTGACTTATCAAAAATAAAAAAATAATTTGCAATTGAATATTTTTTGGATATTTCATTACTCAAATATAAGTAATTTAATGAAGCAGCTGTTTTTGGTCCTTAATAGTATCAGTTTATTTAAGTTTTACTATTGAAAATTAATCATAATCTACTATACTTCAGGACCAATAAATTGTTTTATTTTTCAAGTATCATAAACACAAAAAATATATATATATGTATGTGTTACTTAAAATATATATTATTATTTTTAGTAATGTTGTATTATAAACTATTCAAAGTTATTATTTTTAATCCTTTTATTTCATTTTTAATGTATTTTAGACTAGGGTATTTTATAAATTGCTTCAAGTTTTTTATGGTTAAGTTCATAATTATTAATATTTCCATATTTTAAAGTTATTTTATTTTTTAATTATACTACAGAAACTAATAAGTTATTTTGTAATTCTTGTAGTTCTTCGAATTGCCGTTAAACAATTTATAAATGATATATTATAAAAAAATATGTATTAATACTTTATTATTTAGGTTAAATTTAATATTTATTGATTTTTATTTATTATTAATGCTCCATTTATTGCAGTTATTCATTTTATTGCAATTTTTAAAATTTATGAATGTTTGAAAGTTTAATTATTTATTTATTACCTTTTTTTTTTATTAAGCTTATGCTATCTGCATATTGTAATATTACCAGTGTTTATAGACAGTGTGTAAAATTAATTTTTATAAAAAAACATTTTATATAAAAAATTATATTTTTAATCATTTACAAAAAAAGATGATGAACTACGATAATTAAATTTGAATATTTGACTTCTATCACTTGTGCAATTTTTGGAAAAGTTGATAATTAGAAATTTATAATGACCATCAAAGGCTTTTTTTGTCATCAAAATTTAGTTATTTGTATTAATAATAAATTGATATCAAAAATTATAAAGAAGCAGTTTCCAAGTTTAAAATTCCCGTTATATAATACTAATTTTGTGTCTCTGTGTGATAAAATATTATATTTTTTTTTATTATATTTTTCATAATAATATTAAAAAATCTAACCCATGGTATATTAAACAAAAAGGAGTTTAGGGCAAACTATAAGAAAAAAACTCTGCCAATGTATTTATTATAATTCTTCTTAATTTTTAATTTTATTCAAGATCGATCTAAATTGATAGATTTTATGAGATTTTTGTAATCTAATCAAAATAATAATTTTTCATTAAACTAAAAACACTAAATGTTATTACATTGTAGTAAATATGTCTTTAAATTTAAATTATAGTGAAATAAAATATGTATTTCCTATGAAAATTACATTAAATGTAAATTTTATAGTGCTATATCCAGTTGTATAAATACTAAAAACAGATATTTGTGGAGGTCTACTCATGCCTTTCCTCCAATTATTTTCAAATTATATTATTATTATTATCATTATTATATATATATAGACCCCATAGACATAATATTACTATACATATATTGTTAACTAGTTAGTATTATATGCAAGAGAAAAAAATTTTGTTTAGCTTCCTTTTTGAAATACAATCCGGGCTATGAATACAAGTCTTTGGTTATTATTTTTCATGTAATTTATTAGTTTTGAATTTTTTTATTATTGTTATTTATCTTTCAGTAAATATTTTGTTTTTGATTTTATTACATAATACAATGTGTTCATATTTAGAAATCTGAGGAAAATACTTATCCTTTGTAATATTTTTTAGGGCCTAATTTTGTACTATTCTAAGATGTAGTTTTAAGTAGCAATAAGCTTTATTTTCTACGTTTTTGAAGAAATTAAATAAGTGTTTTGGAAAGTAATTTCTTCAATACCCTTGATTAAAATTGTTTTGTTCATCATTCATAATTATAATAGTCATTAATAATTAAAAGCTATAGGCTCGTGGATGGTTGATCAAACTGGAGTTTTACAGCGACAAAAATCACAATATCCTCAATGCAGAAGGCAAGGGAAAACTACTGCATTCAACACTATCCGTTGTATACACCAATTTAACTTAAATTGACTGGTATCAAACAAACCTGGTTGATAAGAAAAATCTAAACAGAGAAATACAGTTTTATTTGTTAAATTATGGAATGGGCCTAGGACGAACCCAAAATCTTTAAATCTGGTACTTTGAATTAGGTTATTGTATATTCTTAAGACAAGGGATTAAGTCGTTTCATTTAAAACTACTCAAATATTGATTAAAACATTCAAGTTATAACCAAATTAATTAACGATTTTTATTTTTTTTTGTAAATTTCTGGTGTGTTTGAAACGTAATCTATATACAAATTACTTAATTACATTATCTATTTTAGTCATGAGTTCCAGTGCGAGTATATTTTTTCTTTTAATTAAATAAAATATAATTTTGTCATTAAGAATTTTAATTAAAGTTTATATCATTGAAGTACAAAGTTTTTAAATTTATGGTATACTTTCATTAATTGCCATTAGTACCGATTGATAATGAAAACGTAATAATAACATTATTGATAACCTAAAAAATGCTCTTGTTTGTGAAATGTTGTGTTATTTACTTAAATTGAACGTTGGCGGCCATTTTTAAATTTTATTGTAGTAATATGAAGTGAGGCTTATTACGACGGGTGTGCCATTACTATACGGCTTTTATTATATTGTATTAGTAACGACCAGACAATCGAGTATCACTAAATTTTTGTATTAACAAAATTAATGTTTGGTAGGTATTAATTCCGTTTGATAAAAATTGGCTGTTGTGATTATGAGCATGTAATTGAGAGAAAAACCTAGTGATAGCATTTCAGGATAAATTACGCAGTTACATTACGGTATTATTGTACAGTGAAATATAACCTTGATCGCGAGCTCTTAGCGATTTTGTTTAGTGTACAGCATCCAATGCGGTGGATGGTCGTTTTACACATGCGCGCGAGGTACGGTTTAGCAAGCAGTGTGACCAATAGTTTACACACTGGTTTTTTTTTTACATTACTAATTTTTAGTATACAATATAAATTATACCTCCCCGTGGCCCTCAGGGGACCAAGCGACATTTTAACCTATAGCTATGCTATAACATATTGAAGTCTTCGAGTATGTTTATTTTTATATATCTCTACAATACCGTTAAAAAAACAATTAGGGTTGAACCGTTAGCAGTTATGATCGACCATCGGTATTAACGTTTTGTATAATGCATGATATTAAAAATGTAGTTTACAGGCAATCTAGTGTCGGATTTTTAATTTTGTATAAGGGTTGATAAATAGTTATTAAAATGTTTTACGTGAACTAGCGTTAGACGACTTTCACTTACTCGTTGTTTATCACGGCAGCCATAAGTCAACGACCTCTTTATTAAGTTTTAATAGAAAAATGTTTGTATTATTTTGTTTTTTTTTTTTATCTATTTTTCGTCAAATTTTTAATAGGACACAAAAACAGATTTTATATAGTTTGCTATTTTTATCTTCGATGCGAACCCGAAAAGATGTTAATTTTATTGTTTTTTTTTTTTTTTAAGTTTGTCTTCTCAACTCTCACCGGGCCGATTTCTTTCAACGATATGTCAAAAAATCACAAATTGTATCTAGTTGAAGACATTTAAAGTTAAAAAAAATTCCCTGTAAATGGAGGAAATCCCCCAAAAAATTACAATGTTTATAATCGGTAAATTTTGATATTTTTTTCTTAAAACTACCATAACTTTTTCAAAAATGAACAAATCAAAATAATTTTTTGTTATATAGACACCTTAGATATTTATATTTCACTTGATATAATTTTTTTGAAAACTGGCCCTTTACTTGCCTACAGGGACGAATTTAAAAATAGCAAAATATTCACAAAAGTTAATTTTTTTAACTTAACTTTTGAAAATGTCCCGGAAATACTGCTTCCATTAACATATGTTAAATTAAAGCTTATGTTACGTACTATAAATTAAAAGAAAAAAAATGTGTCATGTTTTATATCAATTTTCATATGTGCAAATGGCCGTTTGCCATTAAACAATTTATTAAATATTTAATAAACAAATTTATATTTATTCATGTATTATTCTTATATATCCTTAAACTTGTAATCAGGGTATAAATAGGGAAATAAAAATTGATTTTACTTTTGGAATAATAATTTTTTTTTGTTATTTGTGTTAATTTAAGGGGGTTCGTCAATACAATTTAACAAATAATTTATGTAATAAAAAGTTTTCGTTTTTAGTAGGGTTAGTTCTGTATGATAGAGAACCAACTAGTATTGTTGAATAAATACTCTTCTATAATATTGAATAAAATTAGTTCTTTATTTTCATTCATTTATTTTTGTGGCTGCAGTAAAATTGTGTAGGTCGTTCAGAAGCCACTTCTACTATATTTACCTTTACAGTTAATTTTACTTTCTAATTCTGTGGTATGGTTTAACAATAATTTTATATATATATATATTATTTTTAAAATTATTTTATTTATTCATATCATTGTTGTTTGTGTACTAATGGTATTCTGATGCAAAACTATTTTTAGTGATGTTAGTCATTAGAAGATATGTATAATTTCTTCCGATTCATAATTTAGCATGAGTTATTTATTTATGTAATTCATTTTCATTTAGGTTTTATCTACTATTGTAAGTTCAACTATTATTATAAATTTAAATGTGTCGTAAGAACGCACCGGGACGTTTAGTTGATGTGAACGGTAGTGTTTGGAATGAAAAGAAAGACAAAATGAAACGTCTGTTGTAGCCATCGGTGTTTTGCCGTATGTCCGCGTTGTACTGGATCAATTTTTATTGTTGCGCCGCTGTGCTAAACGGAGGGAGTGAAGTTTGACTGAACGGAATAGGTGAACCGGATCGTCGGCGATTGGCCGACACGACTACATTAGAACGATGCCCTCTCGAGCACCGTTCGGTCGTGTGTCTAATTTCTACAGCGTCGCTCGTGTACTACTTCGTCTGTCGTTGTTTTCCTCTCATCCCGTTAAAAACGTTAATAACAATCTATAATTCTAATTTGTTTTGATTATGCATAAGATGAACGAAAAATTGTCGGTGTGTGCTTCAATAGTAAATTTCTATATTGAACTCATTTCATTCTTTTTTTTTTAATAATGATTTATTTTTTAATCGCATAAATATTACTGATAAGAAATTTTAAGATAATTATTAATCCTATGACTAAATCTTTAACGAATCTGTGTTACTAGTGTAATATTAGTTTTTAAAACCAATGTTAAGTTAATATATTTGCATAGTGATATATTACGATTTCTGGATTTTCTACTTACGATCTTATGTCGTCTCAAGGTAAACATTCCATTTTGTTTTAGTAAATATATACATCCTAATGAAGTGGAAATCTATCGACTTTAAAGAGCTCTATGTTATCTTAGTATGCATTTTTTCCAAATGCCTTTTATCGTTTTTTATGAAATTGTAATTTTATAGTGACTAGCAAATCTTGCCACTCAATATTTAGAAAATTTTCAAGTTTCCGTATTTAGGTTTAGTGTAGATTTAGAAATAAGATTTTTTTGTATCATTATTTCTGCACTTTTTATTACACCTAAAACATTAAGTAGTGAATTGATTTTTGTTAATACACTATTAACAGTGATGACGTTGCTTAATTTTGCAAATATTCCATGTGTGTTTAGTTGGTATTACTGCTAGTATAGTTACTGATAGCGTCGACGCCAGCAAAGCTTTGATTTAATAAGTAACAGTGGTGATGGTTAACATTAATAATACCACAATCGTTGATGTATCATCATCAACTTAATCACTAAATAGTATTTTGAAATATCAGTGGTAGATTTTGATATTGTGTTTTTTTGTACTCGGCGTGTCAGTCTGTGCCTTCGTGTTTTGAATGTTGCGTTATTTCTTAGATTTTTTAATTTTATTTAGACATATGATGAAGGTACACTTAAATTTTTTACAAAATGTATTATTATGATACTTGTTATTCTTAATCCTATAAAATTTGAACGATTTTTTTTCTCGTGGAATATAATTATATGTATAATTTGTAATTGTAAACCTTTATCAGAACTGTAGTCAGAAGATGTCTAGGAGGGGTAATAGCCTCCCTAAAAATTCATAGGGTTGAATTTTAATATTATGAATCAAAACCTACAAATATTGTTAACATACAGCTAAAAAATATATATATTCTAATATTGATAGTTCAGATTTAGGTGATGTTTTGTGTACTTTATTTTATTTTAAGATAATCATCATAATTTCAATGAAAGTTTATATAAAATTATTGTTTTTTTTTAATTTCCAACTCTGTTGCTCTTAAAATAATAATTGTGTTAAGAAAATGCATATAATTCTTGATTTACAAATTATAAAATATTTTTTTAATTCGACTTAATTTTTTAAAATGGCAACATACATGTTAAACTAGTTTAAAAATAATAATAATCTTAAGAATAAAATTGGTAAATAGCAGTTTTTAAACTAGTACTTCAGAAGTTATTAAATACATTTTCATATATATACAGCAGAGGTAGAGTTTGTGACAAAATGATGTGTAATAATAAAAAAAATAAGTCCACATACTATATAATGGAAACATATTATATAAACTTAAAATCAAGAAATATATGAAACCAAAAAAAAAAAAATTGTAGTAATTAAATGTTTTATTCTATATATGCATAATGATGTGAATATATTTAAATGAAGACCATTGATTGTTATTTTGAACTCTCTCACTGAATGCTATAACTAAACATTTGATTAAAAAAGTATTAATTGTAATTTAATTACAGTTATAAATCCCTTCCATCTTAACATATTAATATTTTCTTATGTAGAAGTAAAGTTTATAAACCATTCCTCAATTTTTTAAAAACTTTATTGGTAAAATATTGAGATGCTATCATTAATATGAAGTTTTTTATTTTTCTTAATTGTTCAATTTGAAAAATATAATTTTCAAGTTGTAAACTTTTAGCTGTGCATAAAACTTCATATGTACAGTTTTGACCACGTGACAGCTTGAATTGGAACAATGTGAAGTCTAATTTTTTTTATAAATGTTGGATTTATTGCATCATTTCTCATTCCAATGCTGAAATTTAAAAAAAAAAAACGTGTCAAAAGTATAATAATTTCAGATATTTTTGTCTCTTTTGAAAATGTGAATATGTTAATATTACACTTAGCTATCTGACTAATATTTCCATGTTTATTGTAGGCTTCTCATTCTTTTTTATTATTTTATGGAATATATATATTTAGAGGATAATTGAAATAATAATTGATATAATTTAAACAATTTTAGACCTAAACCTATTTGTTGCTTATTAATGAGTATATTATAATAAATTATCTTAAAATTCCTCAGTACAATGATGAGAATTTATTTAATGATGATAAGTTATCAAAATTTGAACTCTCTCACTGAGTACCAAGGTTTTAAAAATCTTAAATCCATTACTTAACTATTTTTTATTATATTTTTAAAACTTAGTCAATTTAGTTGGTAACTAGTATTAAAATTTTATATAATAATACTAATAAAGGTATGTTTAATAGATTCCTGTTATATGTATCAATTTGCCAAAGAATAAACAGTTTTAAGCCTGATGGTGATATCATGTGCATCTAATACAAATGGTTCAAATACTGTTCAAAAAAAAGTAATTTATTATTAATGCTAATGAAAGTTTTGCTAGATGCATAATTCATAAATGAATGAATGTAAAAATAAAATAAAATCTTTTTTTCTTTGTTTTGTTGTTTTTAATATAAATATGTCAATATAAATGTTTGTTGTGGTATATTATTTCAAGTAGAAAGAGTTCTATTATGGACTAATAATAAATTTATTTACTTTGAAAATATTATTATTTAATTAACCCATAACTTCTAATTGAACAAAACAATGTTTTATTAATCTTCAAAACTTGAATCAATTTAAGCATTATTTATTTTGTTTTAGAAGGAAATAAAAACAGACAGATCGAAGAGCTTAATGGTAAGTTGATTAATTTATCTAGTCTTAAAAATATTAAATATTAAACTTAAAATATTTCCAAGAAGTTGAGAGACTAAGTCCCTTAATTTTGCTTTATCTTGGTGTACTTAAATTTTAAATATAATTAATTTTACTAAGTACAAAAAATTTACTCTTGCTTTTGTATTTTTAAAATAAATATCAAAAAGCAAAATAAATTAAATCTACATTTTTGAAAGGATTTCAAACATTGAATTTGATTAAATGCAATTTACATAAAACGAAAAAAAAAATGTCCATTCTAATTATTTTGAGTTAATTTTTAGTAATTTCTAATAAACTGACCATAGAAATTTTAGTATAAAATAATGTAGTGTTAGAAGATTTACTGATAAAAAATGTGATATTATCTCATTTTCATAAAAATTATGATATAGATCATTTTAACATCAATTTTAAGCCTGCATACATTGGGAAATGGCCTACAATTTTAAAATTATAATGATGGAATGTGGTGAGGCTATTAATTATACACAGGCCTTCAATTTAGTAGTTGCGACCATCACCATATCATTCCATGAAAGAATAAAGTCAAAAAAACTAAGATAGAAACTCCTACAAGGTTTTTTTTTAATAATTTGATATGAGGGCTAAATTATTATTATTTGAATTATAAGCTATTGATATTCATTTTCATAAAATACTCTGAAACCTTAATCAAATTTTATATTAGGGATAATATTTATATTTTTAATAATTACATACTTAATATATTAATCAATGAACTACATTATTTTTTAAATAATAAGGCAAAGAAAAAAACTAAATTTAAGTGTTTTTTATTATGAAGTTGGGATAAAGGCTAAGTTTTTCTTATTTTTTTTTTTTTTTTTTTTTTTTT
>NW_026099575.1:37405788-37425303 GCF_025091365.1 Daktulosphaira vitifoliae
TTTTTTGCTATCGTATTTTAAAAGTGAAAAATATGAGTAAAAATTTTTAAAAAATTTTTAGGATGAAATTGTATGTGCCACAACAGTTACCCTACCATCCAACATTTGTTGTGATGCCTTGTCTTTAAGCACAGGTAATTAATTCAATTTTCTTTTTGTTAGCTCTTATAAAGTATAAATTTTACATTTCGTTTCTATTATATAATCAGTACTGAGACAATTCTGTTAACTAAAAATATTGAACTATCAAAAGTATAAAATAATCTTACTTTATTAAACTGCTAAGCTATACATTCCTTTTTTTTATACAAAAAAGTTTAAATAATTTTTGGATAGATTAAAATAAAATGAAAATTATATAACTGTTAGAAATAAATAACAAGAAATATGTTGCTAACATAATCTAAGAGAGCAAAAATTATTTTTTTAAAATTACAGTAAAATAATAGTTGCATCAAAAGTTAGTAAAGTTATCGGTTATTTGTGCCAACCTAGTGTGTATATTGTTTTAAAAATTGTGTATTATAATTAAATAATGAACTGTGGTAGGATGGTGTAATAATGTCATTGATAAGGCTGATTCCTCTGCTACAATAGCAAGAAACAAAATAAACGGGGTGGTAGTTGGAGGAGGAGCTGGCTCCCTCTGCCATTCCCGGCAATCATCATTTGTGTTGCATTTGCCCACCACCCCCTTGAATTGGTCTGTGATATCCAGCTCAACATTTAGATTTACTAGAGGTCCTCCGTCCCATCATCAAACACAGGTACTTTTTATAATATGTGTATTTATAATAATTTTTTATTTAATATAAATGATCTTATTCTTATCTGCATTGCATATATTTCTTTTTAGAATTTGTATGGTACGATGGTAACTGCCAGTAATGTTGAAAGTTCTACATGGGGGAGAACTGGAAGACGACCTAACCTGGCTTGCTACTCTGGTGCTCACAATAAAGATGTTACTACTACTATTAATTTTAGGGTTAAGTCTAATTGTTCAACAAGTGATAATGACAGTGATGATCAAAGCGCAATGTACAAAACCATTCCATTTAAAAAACTCTATATTGATGATCCAATTGCACAGTACAAACGAAATTGGGGTATTTCTACTATCTGTCGTTTAATTGGAGGTGGTGAAACAACACTTGCTTCTGGTAATGGTACGGCTACAGCAGGTTGGGGAAACCCTGGAACAACACCAGTACCAGCATCAGTTACTGGTACTTCAAACTGGAATACAAGTCCACTTGTTGATGGTCAGTCTCCTCCAAATGTTTCAAGTGGTCCATGGCAACAAACCCCACAGTCCTCTAGTACCAGCTCAAATAATACTAGTCAAACATCTAATATAGGTGAGCTATACTTTAAGAAATTTACTCTGAATATTTTAAACAAATTATTATAACCACTAGTGATCTAACTCATAAAGTGTGCCCAAAACAAGTCCCCATGCCTTGAAATACTGTGCAAATCAAGTAAATTACAAAAATAAAAATTGATAGGAAAATAACACTAATACTCATATTACACAAAACTATAAGAATCGAAGTTGCACCAATAACAATAAAAAAAAAACCCAGCACAGGGGGGTCGCGGCACAGTGGTGACGTGGCATAGTTGGATCAAGTATAATGATATCTGACTGTGATTAAAATCACTATAAAAAAAAAACGCTTCGATGCAAATCTTTAGATAATGTTTAATTTTAACAAATTGGTGTATTATTCCAAAAGCTACATGATCTGCTAGTTCCTTATTAATATCCTGATTAAGATAAAGTATGTCGAATGAAAAAGTGATTATTAAAAAATATTATTTCTCATAAAATAATTGTATTGATCCATATATTTTTCAAAAAGTTATAGCATAATAAAGTTAAAAATGTAAAAAATAATATCGAGAATTTTCACATAAAAAAAGCATTTGGTAGCCATTTTCACCACGAAGATAAGTCCAGAGGTCAAATTTTTTTTTTTTTTTTTTTCAAAATAAAGTATATTACATTAGTTTTAATTTAAGATATATATAAAAGTGTCAGACCTTTCGGAACATTTTTAAAAGTTAAGTTGAAAAAGTAAATTTTTTGTGAAAAAGTTATCATTTTAAATCCCCCCCTGTGGACAGGTAAAGGGTCATATTTACAAAAAAAATATACCAAATGATAGGTAAAGACATCAAGCATCTATAAAAGAAAAAAAATTACTTATTCATACATTTTCCAAAAAGTTAAAGCATTATTAAGTTAAAAATATAAAAAAGAATTATTTTACAAAAATCGTATGTTTTTATTAACTTTGATGTCTATTTTCACCATGAAGACAAGTCCAGAGGTCAAATTTTTTTTTTTTTCAAATTAAAGTATATTACATTACCTTTAATTTAAGATGTATATAAAAGTGTCTTCGACTAGATACGATTTGTGATCTTTTGACGTATTGTTGAAAGAAATCCGTTCGGTGAGAGCTGAGAAAAAGTGGTAATAAAAAAAAAACACATCTTAGTAAAACCAATACCTTCTCAGCTTCGCATCGAAGCTAATTAACTTATTTTTCTTAGAAAAAAACCTGCTTTTATTTAAAAGTTTTGATTTCTTAATTAAGAAAAAAGTACTAAACCTCAACAACAAAATATCAAAAACATTTTAAATGTGTAATATTTTATAAAATAAAAAATATACATAAAAATATCATAGTCCAAGAATTTACTTTTAAATTTTTAATAATTTATGCTAAAAAATATGATTCAATTAGATAAAAAAAATATTCAATACAGACAAATTGTGGAAATTATTTTTTTTTAATTGTTTAAACAAATGTTTTCCTACTAAATAATTTCTAATCAAAACCTTTAAATAATTATTATACAACTATAAAGGACACAGGTTCTCTGAAATATTTTCAAATTAAAAATGCTCGTGTTGCTATATTTCAATTACATTTATTATTATATAAATTATAACATACGTATTGTATAAACATCTTATAAAAAGATAAAAAAAATTGTTGTAAACTATACAAAATTATTACATGTTTACAACATAACAATGATTATTATTGATAAATACTTATTGTTACTACTCTTATAAAATTTTAATAGAAATTTTAATCTCATTCAACTTATTTTATAGAAACATTCATCCTAGAACCTCAACATGTGTTAATTTTATTTAAGCCATTTATTTGATGTAAATTAATTTTAAAAAAAAAGATTGGTTTTTTGGGTTACAATATTTTTTTTATACAACAATTAAATTCTACTAAGTTTGACGGTAATGCCTATCATTGTGAAATAGTTATTATATTAATAATTAGTATAAATTTATTTAAACATAACTATAACTTCTATGTATAAAAATGAGAAATTCAGGGCAATTATACAATATATTGTTTTAGGTAATAAAGGGCAAAGTTCAAGTTCTGCATCTTCAAGTGGCAATAGTACTTTATCAACATCACAAACTCCGACCAGTCAACAAAACACTACTTCATGGGCTCAAGCAGCTGGTAAAAATTTGCCTGCCTCATCGGGTCCACAGGTGTCAGGAAATTCATCAACAACTACTACTACAGCTAGTACTAATTCTGGCATTGCATCTAATCCTCAGTCTACTAATTCACCTCCCTCAAATGGGGGTAATGGAGCAGTAAATCCTTCAACTAAACAACAACTGGAACAAATAAATACAATGCGAGAAGCTTTGTATGCACAAGATGGTTGGGGTGGTCAACACGTTAATCAAGATAGTCAGTGGGAAGTACCACATAGCCCAGAACCCAATACCAAAGATGGACCATTAACTGGATTGACTGGTGGGCCAGGGTGGAGTAAAGTTAATAATGGTACAGATTTATGGGAAGCAACCTTACGAAATGGTGGTCAACCTCCTTTACAAGTAATACACTTTCATTTTTTAACTTCATTACTATCATTTATTCATAAAAATGATTTTATATTTAGATTCCTGTACAAAATACATCAAAAACTCCTTGGGGCCATACTCCAGCATCTAATATAGGTGGTACCTGGGGTGAAGATGATGATGTAAGTAGTGTGAGTGGTGTTGAAGGCAATACTGGTAACTGGGGTCTAAATACTACTGGATCAATTGGCAATCAATGGGGTCAAGGACAACCACCTCAAGGGCCTGGTGGGCCAATGTGGGGTGGTCCTCCTAAAAAAGACATTGGACCTGATGGTCAGTCTTGGAATTCTGGTAATAATGCATGGAATGATCTCAATAGGCCACCAGGTGCTATTGATCAAGGACCTCATCGACGAGATATAATACCAAATGGAATTGTAGATCATAGGTAAACAAAAAAATACTTATAATGTAAAACATTTTATTTTATCATTAATTTCTAAAGTAGAGGAATTGGGAGTGATGCACGTGGAGGAATAAGTGGTCGTTTAAATGGAACATTGAGTGGAGCAGGTACAGGTATGGAGCCTATGTGGGGTGGACCTCCTCCTCATCATTTACATCATGTCCAACCTCCTGGTCCTCCTCCTTCTGTTTTAGCAACACCAGGCTCAAAACTTGGACAAGGACCGCCTGTACCAGGTTTGTATGATTTAAAAATTATTGAGGGAGTGAAATTAACAGTTGAAATTATAATTAAAAAAAAATCATCTTATGATTGTAGTATCAATATTTTTATAATACTATAAATATAGTATGAAATCTACTATAAGTAATGTGCACTAAGACATTATTTAATTTAAATGATATTTTTTGTAATCCTTAAACAGTTCAGTAATTTTTCAATAATTTATAAAGTGATTCTTTTAAAATGAGCCACTCGAATTCTCTGAAAATAGTTGAGAAAAAATATTTTGATATCTTAAAGTTTTTTTATATTTCTTGGTATATCAATTATATGTCTTCTTCCTTTTCCTTGTCTCAAGCTTAACTACTTGGGGTCAGCCAAGTAGTTATCAATTATTAAGTATTTTTTTTTAATTCATCTCTCATACCTTAAAACAATATCAGCTTTATTTGAATCACAACATGCATATTTAACTAGCTTATAAAATTATTTGATTAAAAAAATTGTTAATAACTAAACTTTTAAACTCATTTTTTTCGAAGTTATTCTTCTTTCTTCTTTTAACAGGCCATTTGTGCTTCAACAAAGAATTATCTCTATCTATCTATCATTAGCCAATTTGTTTTCATTGTTTATTCCTAAACTCAAAACATTCTTGGTAATCCTGTTTGTACATACTGTCTAGGCCTTTTTTATTTTGTTTGGTTACCATCTTTTGACTAACATGAGGAATGTTCTGATTTTCATAGATGACCAGTTCACCTCTCAAAGACTCCAATCATGTTAATTTCACCATACAATTCTTCTATTTTACTGTTCTCAGCTCAAATTTCCCTTGGCCAATTATTTATTTATTTTTTTTGGCCTTATATTTTTTAAGAACCTTTTGTTCAAAATTAGCTAGTTTATCTTCATATGTTGCCCAAGTTCCACAATCATATAGTGCCAGTCTCAGTAGCACTTTGTATAATGTTATTTTTGTTTTCCAAGATAATATTCAAGGATAGCAAGTTAATCAAAATAATTAACTCAAGTTAAATATAAGCAATGTCGGTTAATTAACAGTTATCAAATTGTAAATTTAACTAGCGAAGTTAAAAGATGAGTTGAAAATTTTTTTTTAACTTAATTAGTTTAAATAAAGTTTATTTTGTTTAAAATCTCTTAAAATAATTTTTTATTGGTTGGTGATGCAAGGGAAAGTTAAAAAATTAATTTTTAACTGAATAGAATGAAAATATTAATGATATCAAGAAAAATGTTTGTACATTTTTGTGTTGGTTGCACTGCTTTATCTTTAAAAGTAGTTATTAAAAAAAAAAAAATCAGTTAAAATCATATACATTTTTGAAAATTCAGAAAATTATATTGTTATATAAATACAATATTGGAGGGGGGGATTTCAGTTTTTTTTTTTAATTAAACCACATACACATATAAAGACATACATTTTTTTTTGTGAAATTTTGAATTTAGCTTAACTGTTATTTTAACTAATTGACTGAAAAAGCTAAGTTATTTCAATTGAAAATTAAATTAGTTAAGTTAATAAGTTTATCAGAATAATAATTAACTAGTTAAGTTGAAAAATTAAAAAAAAAAAATTAACTTTTTAATATTTAATGCCCATTATTTTGTTTCATTTTCCATCAAGGTTTTTTAAAGTATCCTTTTTGAACTTCAATTTCTACCATTATAACTAAATCATCTGTATATGCAGCTTACTACTAATTGTAAAATTAAATAAAGTAATTAAAACTACTACTCATTTCCAATTCCACTAACTGTTACTGGGGTTTCTTTTATAACTGATTCTAAGCTAAATTAAAAAAAGTCTTCTGATATTACATCACCAAATTTCACTTTGCATTTTGATTCCTGTATATATGTATGAATTAATCTTGCAAGCTTTTCAAGTATGCCCAATTGGCATATTGTGCTCCATAATTTATCACTGTTCATTGAATTGTATGTAAGCAACCCTGAAATCTAAAAATGAGATCTATGTTAAATTTGTGACATTTTTCAGTCTTCAGTGCTTGATAACATAACATGCATTTGATCCAACATTGACTTCCCTGCTATACAAAATTTTGTGTAAATAAAGTTTCATTCTAACAAGTAGAATATTTGATAGTATCTTATACAATATATTCAATAGTAAATTCCCCTATAATTTTAATTTGCTTTTTATAATAGTGTCTCTTTTTAAAAACTGCACATTAAACAGATGTATGCCAGGTAAAGTATTTCTTCACATTCCCATATTTTAATTATCAGATTGTGTAACTGGTTTGTTAGTTGATGTCTGTTTTTACGGCATTCATTTATTATTTCATTCTCTCCAATTGTCTTTCTGATTTTGAGCATTACTAGCAATTTTGAGCAACCAACTTTTGTCTTTGAAACCATTTCTTGATGGTAGTGGTTCTATATTTTGCTCTGCTGGGTTACATTCTTCTATGATAGTCCCGCTAACTATGTTGGTTTGTTAGTATGTTAAACATTTTTTTAAACTTATGTGCTATTTTTCTGTTTTTAACTAATATTGTTTGATCCTCTCTATAACCATTGATGTTTTATTTTTAACTTTGCGATTTTTTTTTTTTAATATTATAATTTATTTTAAAAGCTTTAATTTTATATAGGTTTTAAGATACCAGTTGTTCCAAAATTGTTTGAAAAAATAAGTTTTACGTGTACATGAGGTGGTCACTTTCAAACCCTTCCTATGTTTAAGTTTTTCATTGGACTTTTATAAAAAGCATGCCAAATAAAAACTTATTGTCTCTAGTTTAAATTTCATTAGAATCAATGTTTTAAGTTTTAACTAAATTAAAATTGGATTCTTTTGATGTATTCGTTATTAAATTAAGTTCAGAGAGAGCTGAGAACATTTTTATGAACAGACATTAGAAAAAAACACCATCACAAAACAAATACTTTTTCAACTTCACGTCAAAGTTAATAACAAAAATTATTTTCTTAACATAATTATTATTTTAAGAGAATTCAAGCGGTTAATTTTTAAAGAATCACTCAGTATAATACACTAATTAAACAGTTTAAAAAACCACACTCATTACTGAGTAATGTAAATATAAGCTTATGATATATTGTATATTAACACATATAGAATTAGAGTATGTGAAGATAGTAAAAAAGTGCTTATTTATTTTAAAATAAATGTTGAATTTCTATAATTACAATTGATAATTTTAAACAAATATTTACATTATATTTGTGAACTCAACATTTCAAAAATTCCCTTACAACCCCCACTTAATTCTAATAATAATTTAAAAGTGGGTTAGCATATCTGTTAACTTAACTAATTTTATGCATTGTGTATAATGTAGAATATGACTAATAAAAATATATACTTGGAACAAGCTATTCAAATCTAGAATATACATAAGAAAAATATTTTTAAAAATGATCAATAACTTTGCACTGTTGAATGTGTATATCTGCACTGTTATTATTGTAATTATTATTAACAAACACATCATTAAATTATCAACAATTTATTTCTTGTTTTTAAGCTTATAAAATTATAATACACTAACCTATTTATAAATGAATCTTCAAGCCTTTAAGGATCTCGCTTTTAAAATTTCTNATAACATTCTTTGATAAAATATACAAAATATGCGCAAATTAAAAATAGTTCAACTGAACAGTAAGCAAATTATAAAGCAAAAGTTCAAACAAAAGATATATATATATATATATATATATAATTTTTTATTATGCTAGCGGTGGTGGTAATTAAAAGGCTAATATTTTTTATTTTTTTAATATATAAAAAGTGTACAAGTAAAAATTTACTTATACTTTTAAAAAATTAATTTTGACATTGACATTGCTATAATCATGAAAATTTGTTTAATTATATTAACTTTGAATACTGGAATCAGAATAGTATGTTAAGGATAAGAAACATTCTTTATTTAAATATTGCATTTTATCTTATGATAACTTGCATAAAATTATTATTTTTATATATTTATTATATAATTTTTTTAACTTAAATGTAATTACACCTATTTTACGTTTTTTCAATGCTATTAGCTCCTATTTTGATGAAATAATTTTTGTATATCACTGCACATATTCTTAGAAACCTAAATATTTTATGTAGTTTATAATACAATTAGTTATAATTTTCTAAATTTTTTATTTATTGTGTGTGTAACAGTGTTAATAAGAAACAAACCTAGATAATTCCTGAATTAATACTTTTGTTCAATACAATTTTATAGTTTTTTAGTACGTTAAAAATATTATTAATTTAAATATAAAAAAGTTTCCATGAGACATAACCTATTTATTTTTTTATAATATGTAATATATTTTTATTTATTTCCTTTTTTTTTTTTTAAATATTTTGAGTTCCATTGATATAATAACTGCCTTCATCAATGGAACTAATTAGCATATTATTAATATTTTCAGAGTAATAACATTTATATTTATTATATTTCAAATGAACTAAAAAAAAAAGTTTAAAATTTTTGCTGTTTCCCACATAGTGCCTCAATTCATATAATTAACTAGATGAATGTTGGTGGGTCTCTTCATGTTTATTTTTATTTTATACATTATAGTTATTTTTTATTTGTTTTCTTAATATCCTTTAATTTGTACCAAGGCTTCAGTTGTTTTGTCATTTTTCTTATATCTAGTAAATTAGCTCCTCTATATCATTTTTTTTTTTTTAGAATATGTTGAATAAACTTACATAAACCAAAAATATTATAAAACTCTTTCTGAAAGGTCGTTTTAATTAAACTTAATATCAATTTTTTAGATTGGTTAAGGTATTTAAGGAATTTTATAATACTTTTAGTTTTTATAATTATTAGCCTTAAAATTCCTTGGAAAATATTTTATATAAATCAACTAACTTCCTAAATATGGTCACAATTTTCAAAAATCTGAAATCATTTCAGTTATTATCTTTGATTTGTATTGTAGTGGTTATGTAATGAAGTCCAATCAATGAAATTTTTGCTTATATGTTAATTTTATAACTCATGTTATATTATTAGTAATAAAATTTACTGTCGTGTAAATTAAGTTAGAGTACCGTACATAGTTATATTTTACTTAACCAACCATAAAATTAAGACTGCTTGAATATGAAAAAATGATACTTATTTTATCTTTTTAAAGGGACTGGTTTATATATTAATAACTCTCTCATTAATTAGATTATTAGGAATTAGTTAATAATGTTTTCTTCTTTTTTATATATAAAAATAGGTTAAACACTTTAATGCTGACAGAAACTAATGATTTGATGAAATAACTGTTACAACGTAATAAGATACTACTGTTTATATAGTATATTATTTATATAGTAAAACTCTTATTATAATTCTTAAAAATGAATTTATAATAATTTTTAAACTTCAATAAGCTATAAATACATAATAAGTTTGCAAATTTTCAAAGTGATTTATTAAAAAAAACTTGTGTTAAGTTTCTTTTTATAAAATTCCATTGCTCCAGTATTCAAATTTTATAATGCTTAAATTAAATTAATGCTTCACAAAAAATCTTCATTATCATTTTGTTGTTATGTTAAAAGTGTGATGAATACATATGGATTTTAAATAAAATAAAAAACTGTGTAGAATTGAAGCACAAAGTACTTTATGCTGTTTTCAGTAATAAATCAATGGTCAGGGCCACCACCACCACCCAAAGATTTAAATCCTATGAATAACAACAACAAAGGCAGTGGATGGGAAGAACCATCACCCACAGATCACAGACGAAATTTATTAAATTACGATGATGGCACATCTTTATGGGGAAATGCTCAATCTAGACCCAATATACCTGGCGGTAAGACCAACTATGCCTTATAGCAATTGGTTGGTTATTTTAAGATCATGCAGCAGTAATATTCATAACTGTTAATTTTTACATTTTTTTAACTTTGATTAGGTAGTGATTAATTTTCATGTCAATAATGAAATCATATGTTTAGTAGAATCTATAATTATGAGTTCTGAGTGTTAACGTTACATCTAAAATGTTACAAGTCACTATTATACTTGTATAGTAAAAATTAAATTATTTAAATTAAATTTTTTTAAAAAATAATAAAAAAGACATAATCTTATGGCTATAATTTTTTCTTCATCACAATTATTTCAAATATTATGTTTTGTAAGCTTTTTTACTATTTAAATGGTATTCCTAGTTCAGTATGAATATTATTGTTGTTCCCTCTTAATATTAACTTCTGTCAGAAAAAAAAGGATAAATTTTGTTTCTAACAAATTAAGTTTTAAAATAAAGAATGGTTTGAAGATTTATTTCCTGTGTTATTATGTTAAGATATTATTTCTTTAAATAGGATAAATTTTATCTATTATGAGTTAAAATACTTAGGTTAGTTGTATATTCTCAATGGTTACTATTAGGATATAACTTTTTAATTAAGTTAATCATTTAAATAACTCATAATATATTAAATTTGATAAATATTATTATATATTCCAAATATTCTTATCTTATAAATAATTTTAGTAGGTTTATTGAACAATCAGCATAACGTTAATAAACATTGGAGTAAAGCTGACATGGCTGCTGCTGCTGTTGCAGCCGCTGGTAGAAATAATGCATCAGGCAATATGGGAAATCAGTGTCCTCCGGGTGTTCCTCCAAACAGAGGTGGAATGCCTCCCAATAAAATGGTTGATCAACAATTATGGCCAGGAAATCCTAGGTAAATATTTAATTAAGTAACTCTATTAGTATTAAATCACTATTTTATTTCTAAAGGAATGGATCATGGGGTGATGTTGGTGGAGGTGGAAATGGTGGACCTCATGATTTAAATATTGGTGGCCCTTGGGTTGATGATAAAATGGGTTTAGGAGGTACTTCAGGAGGTCCATGGCCTAATTCTGAATGGGGACCAGGACCCAAATCTAAAAATTCATGGGGAGACTGTGCTAACAATGATATGGATCCATCTTCATGGGGACAAAAAAATGTTGTGAGTATTTTTGTTTATTGTAATTAAATTTAGAATTTTGATTAATTGAATTCTTTATATGAAGGGTCAAAAAAATCAAAATAAAGATTACATATGGCAAAGTAAACCATATAGAATTCTTACTGAAATGGGTGTCAAGGTAATTATCATTTTGAAATTTAATTATACTTAATTCAATTAATTTAAAAATAAAAATAATAGAAAGAAGATGTTGAAGCAGTTTCTCGCTCATACAATATTGGTATTGAAGAAGCACTAGAATTTTTAATGTCAACTAGAGGACCTGGTAATGGAAATTTAGATACATGGAATTCTCATGGTGGACGAGGTCAACATCCTGATGATCAAAATCCATTTGATCGTTCTAATATAAATCAACAAAGATACAACTCTCAACAATTGCCTTTTGCAGTGCCTTCTGTAAGCTATCATTAAAATTTATTAAAGAATAAAGCAGTATAATAATGNTTTTTTTTTTTTTTTTTTCTGTCTATGATTATTTGTAATAAATAAATAATTCAAAGTAAGGATAACAATTGCTCAAAATATTATGCTTTATTATTAAGGTGTTTCGAAAGCTCATCAATGTATAGGCTTTTTTTTTTCAGAGATTGTTATAAAATAATTGTTATACATCTATTGTAAAAATTCTGTTACTAAAGAAAAAATTTATCAATATTTTTAGTATAATAGCAATTATATTATCAATAATTGTTGCGCGTTCTATTCTTTTTATATAAAAAGTTACAAATATTTTTTTTATATGGACTCGGATGAAGATGAAACGAGTTAATTTATTGAGGAAGAGAAAGTATAGTATTAAATTCGTAATAAAAAAATCTAAAAAACTACTAGTAAGAAAAATGTATACATCAAGATTTGGAAAATAAATAGATGTAAAAATGTTTTAAGTCGTACAAAAATATTGTAATAACAGTGTGTTAGAAGAAAATAAACACAAATTTACAGAAGGAAAACTTCATTTAATTTATACGCAGAAAAAGCTTTGACAAAATGCTTTATCAATGCATAAAGAAATATATAAGACAAACTCCATGAAAAACCTCAAGTCCAAATGGGATTTGGAAATAAATTTTTTCAGATAATTGAAAAAAAAAATTTTAAGTTTGTCTTGGAGTAATTTTTATAAAATGAATTTGAGTTGTTAAAAATAAAATGTCTGATAAGTTAATTTGTTAAGAAAATCAATGATCATATGTTACTTAGTACTATATTATTGAAATTTGACGTATTAGATCTCATGAAAGCTCATTTAAACTGCATTGCAGCTGAAAAAGTGAACTGAATATTAAAATACTAGTGAGAATTTTAAAATAGGTTTGACAAAACATATTTCAACAATTTTAAGTCTTAATTATGTTTTCAATGTCCTAAAAATAGATGTATGTGATTTTTATACTGTAAAATGGAAGTTTATCCTAAACTTTTCTTGCCAAGTAAAAAACATTCTTCATCAAAGAAAGTTAAATATATATATATATATGGCATTAAGAAAAGAGGTAATGAAAAGGAGGAGGAATGACAACACATTCCTTGTCATTGAATTATGAATATGTGAATTATTGTCTGAATCTATCCTTGCCTTAATTATATGTCACATACAATAATTATATTAATGTTAATGTTCATAAGGATTAATCACCAATATATATATATATTCCCTCATTGAAGGTCAGACAAAAAACTAGCAATAATCGCACCTCGGATAGACCTCATTGGTTACGATATTGCCACTGCTCAAAGCTATACTTCTAGAGAATAAAACAAGAAATACACTCTTATTCCAGTTCAAAATGTGGTTTGTAAAATAGTTTAAGTTGATATTTTCTATATATATTTAATACGAGATAACTTTCAACCAGAAGTGTGATTGAAACTAACTTTGAACTAGTAAAAAAAAATCATTGGTATAATAAAATCATATTTAAAGTCTATAGTTGGTGTTATAATAATCCAACTCCTTTTAATGTGTTCACGGATAGAAATATAATAAAAAAAACATGGATAGAAGTTTTGATCAATGTTTTTTTAAGTGTGTCCAAATGATATATATGAAAAAAGATTGTTCTTTTTATGTTACAAATCATTCAATGAAGTAATAAGCACAATTTTCCAAATATGGTCAAATTGAAATCCAAACCGGGAATATCTTTGAATCTAACTGCTATATGCAATAAAATAAGTAAATATATGTACAAATATCATGAAGAATATTACCATAAGATCGTTTTAAACAAATATATAACAATTACTTTATACTTAAGTTTGTTTTTTTCTATTTTTTTGTTAATAATTCACTAAAGATATATTTTTTTATAAGTTAATTGTCTTATTGTACTATTTATGTAACCTAATTATTTTAAAAAAAGGCACATAATGTAAAAAATGAATAATTCAAAATATTTTGAAATAGAACTTAAAATTGTCTTTTTCTAAAAAACACAGTTTTTTATATATAAATATATATATATTATAAATATAAATGGTCTGTAGAATGTCTCAATTAATATTTTTGAAAGTTCTATGATATGTATTACTGCAGTAAAAGTATAGTTAACTCTATAAATATGAATTTATACTTTACTTAATTATTCTAGTTAAATATTTTGCATATTATAGAAACATTATTTATATTATAAAATTTAGTCCTTTTAATTTATAATCATTGTTTTTTTTTTATTATGGTAGATGGCAAATAATTCAAACCAACAGCAAGCTATATTACAAAAATTACTAGCTCAACAACCACCATCTCAACAAAATTCTATGCAACAGCAATTTTCTCAAGTAATATTTTTTCTAACATAGCATCTTTTTAAACTTAAGACAATATTTTCGTCTATATTATTACTATGTATAGAGATAGTTAATAACTTGGAATTAATTAATTGTTTATCATTTAAAGAGTGGTTCACGACAGATGCCCAATCAACCAACTGCTCAACAGTTGAGAATGCTTGTACAACAAATTCAGATGGCTGTTCAAGCTGGTTATCTCAATCATCAAATACTTAATCAACCATTAGCACCACAAACATTAATAATGCTTAATCAACTCTTACAGCAAATTAAAATATTACAACAAAATGCTCAGATACAAGCAGCAATTGGTAATGCTCCAAAATCTGGTCCTGCTATGGTAACTGCTGCTATAGCTATGACTAAAGCTCGTCAACAAATTGCAACTTTACAGGTTACCACCTTTAATCATCTTATTAATAAAAAAAAGTTGTTTAAATTTTGAATATCAATTTAAAAATTACTTAATAAACTCTTTTTAAAAGATATTTGTTAATTAATAAATTTAAAACTAATAGCCTTTTCTTTTTTTTTTTTTTTTTCACAGAACCAAATTGCTAACAATCAAGCTATACATATGAAAGCGCAAGCTCATCAGAACCAATCTAATTTTACTGGTCTGTCGGGATTGATGAATAATCAAGGAGGAGAATTTTTCAAAAATGATCCATTAACACTTTTACAATCTGGATTTTCTGATATATCATTAAACAAAGATTCTCAAATTGTAAATATCTATTTATATATTGTTTGCTTTTATCTAATCACAATGTACATTTTCAATTTTATCAGTTCATAATTTTATGGTAAATTATTAGGAATTTTATTAAGTATATTAAATTTTTATTAGTCATTAATAGTTAAATAGCACCATCCTTTTGAAAATCTATTTAGCTTTCCTTTTATATTAAATTTTGTATTATGCTTCCTGTAATGTTATTTCTTTAAAGTGGTTCTCCTGAAAAATGAAAAATAAAGTTTTGCATTGTGCAACCTAATTGGTAATATAATCATTAATTAATGTTGTAGAGTGGTCAAGGATTTCAAACTAGTCAACAATCGCGTTTAAACCAATGGAAGATGCCGAATTTAGACAAAGATGATCTTGGAATGGGTAGTGATTTTAGTCGGGCTCCTGGAGCTAACTCCAAATCTACACCTGGAAATGGCTCGCCAACATTCAATTCTATACTTAATCAACCAGATGGGTAATGTAAAATTAAATTGAGTAGAATAACAATTGTGTGTGTGTGTATGTATATGTATTTTTTTTATTACCTTCACATTTAAAGAGTTCTTATGTAATATTTCACTATTTTATTTAAATGCATTAATTATTCACGTTTATGCTTTTTAAAAAATAAAATCTTTTTAATATATATGTAACATTTTTCGACAAAAGCATATTTATAGTGGTTCCCTCTACCACCCACCCAGGAAAAAGTCATTGATATTTCATTTTATTCATAAATATAGAGAGTGATAGTTAAACTATGACTCACATATCATTAAGTAGTAGTAGTATTTAAATTATTAATTTTTACATACAAAAAAGATTACTAACTAAATTTGTAAATGAAATATAGAAGGAATTTGATTGTTTGGCCTAAAAGTGAATGGCTACAATCGATAACATGAACAATATAAGATAGTTAGCATTCTAAATAATAAGATAGTATAGTTTTTCTATACTTGAGTTCCATGTAACAACAGTACATTTTGGAATAAAACATTTAAATTTTAAGGCATAGGTTAGATATAATATAAAGTTGAATATTAAATTAATGTCATATGATTTAGAACTTGGACCAATGTGGGAGCGCGTTCTGAAAGTGGTTGGCCAGATAATCCTGATGACAATAAAGAAGGTTGGCCTAACGGGGCAAATCCTCAATCAAATTCATCATCTGCTTTTACTGATTTAGTACCAGAGTTTGAACCAGGAAAACCTTGGAAGGTAGGTGACTTTCCTGACAATATTTTTTAACAAAATTCTTAAAATGATTATATTATATTAATATTTTGTAGGGTAATCAGATGAAAAATATTGAAGATGATCCAACAATCACACCTGGATCAGTTGTACGGAGTCCTCTATCTTTAGCTGCCACTATAAAAGATTCAAATAATTCAGATATATTTAATAGTGGTGGTAAGACTTCTCCAACCAGTTCACAGTCTGCTGTTGATATGCCACTAACTCCACTTTCACTTTCATCTTCTACTTGGAGTTTTAATCCTACCTCATCAACACAATCTTCTTTCTCTAGGTATGATTTTTATTTTTATTAATAACTTGAATACACATATTTTATCTAATTTTAGTCCTTTGGGCAAAGTAAATAATTCAAAAAATAATTGGGCTGATGGAAATACTGGAAATGATCTTTGGGGAAATGTTCTTGGATCTAGTGGTAAGTCACGAGGTCCGCCACCTGGTCTTTCTGGTGGAATTAATAAGACTAGTAATCCTCCTAATAATGGTTGGCCCAGGTGGCCTTCAAATAATGGATCATCATGGCAATCTTCATCAAACAATATAGCAAGTACATGGTTATTATTGAAAAATTTAACTCCTCAGGTATTATTTAAAATAATTACTTTATATATATATATATATTTGTTTATGTTTAAAATTTATCTTAATTAAATTTCTGTAGATTGATGGATCAACCTTAAAAACACTATGTATTCAACATGGCCCATTATTAAATTTCCATATGTATCTCAGCCATGGAATAGCTTTGGCTAAATATTCATCCAGAGAGGAAGCTAGCAAGGTAAGTTTGTTAGTTTTGAAGATAATATATACTTAAGTAATTACTGAAATATTAGGGAGTCATATAAATATCAAATATAATTTCAATAGTAAGCTTTGATAAACATGAATCAAATTTTTCCAAATATTTAATTTAAAATTAAATATTTCATTTTAAATTTATAATTGTTTATTTTAATAATAATATTATAAATATTGTATATTATTTTAAATATTAAATCAAAATTTACAAATCTTTTTTTAAAAACAGATTTATTAGACCACTGGGTAGTTGTTTTTAACTATTAGATTCTAAAATCTAATAGTACCCCTTTTTAAGAATACAAGAAAATAAGTTTTAATCTCAAGTAAATGTAATTTTTTTTTAATAGATTTTTGCCAAAAAAAAAAAAATTATGTTTAATTTTATGCTATTTTATGAGTGCTCTCGTAATCTCTTGGTAGCCATTGTTTGTTATAAAACAGTATTACAAAATATAATTAATGTATTCAAAACTTGTCTAACACCCAAAAACAATAAGTTTAATTAAATTTACTAAAATTAATATTTTTTGTAATTAAGTTTAGTTTAAAATAAGTTAATATAAATGGGGTGTAGAATTATATTATTATATCTAATAAATTATAAATATAGTTATCATATAAATTATAACTCTATATATGAAATAATTGCTTATTAAATATGCTGCAAATCTCATAATAGTAATTAAATCACTTTTTTAAAAAAAATTACAAATACAAATTGTTTGGGTGGGCTGATTTTTTTATTAGGCCCAAGGAGCTTTGAACAATTGTGTGCTTGGAAATACAACCATATTCGCCGAATCCCCCACAGATGCTGAAGTGCAAATGGTACTTGCTCATTTAAGTGGTGGTAGTGCTGGTAATACTGGTGGTAATAATTCTGTACAACAGCAACAACAGCAATCTAACTGGAATAATAATCGTAATGGTAATAATGGCAATTCTCAAGGTCAACAGGGTTCAGATACTTGGGCAAACAGTCAATTATGGGGTGGCAATAATTCTGGACCACCTGGTACTTCATCATCATTATGGGGAGCTGGCGGAGATCAAATTGATCCTCATCGTACCACACCATCTTCTATAAATTCGTTTTTGCCTGGTGACCTATTAGGCAGTGAAACAATGTAAAAGAAATCTGACTAAATCTATATATAGATATATATATATATATTTATATAATCTTAACAGAGTCCAAATATAATAATGACATTTTTATTATAAGGTCTTAGAACACCATGAACACTTAATCGACTTATTTATTAAGCTTCAACAAATCGAGCCAAGTTTATATTTTAGATATTATATAATTTTATTTTGTTTGCCATTCGACTCTGGGTAATCGTTTTGGCAGCGCACCTATAACTTTTTTAAGACTTAAATGTTTTTATTTTATTAATTTATAATGTGAGTTCTTCTTTTATTTTTAATTGTATACTACCAAAGTAAATAAGGATTATAAATTAATTTTAATATTAGTAGTTTTGTGACTTTAGATATTAAGACGGTTACGGGGTGTTTTTAATTTATGAATGAGATTTTTAGTGATTAATTTTATCATGTTCACCAGCTACAATATTATATATATACATTTCTTCCTATGTTTTTTTTTTTTAATTTATTATTATAAAAAAATAATTCATATTTATAATTATAAATCGTTTTAGTGTTATCTTATAGGTCTGAAATAGTAAATATACATATATATGTTTGTATGTATGTATAGATATATTTAAAAGAAAAAGCAAGAAGATTATTGTCCATGTTGTTATTATTGTTGTGTTTTAATTAGATTTTTAAGTTCAAAATATCTTCCTTAATAAACTTAGAAAAATGTATATGCGCATGTGTTTGTAAATGAGTCTTTCATGTATTTGAATAGATTGTTATTAGTACAAAAACAGTATTTTGTGTTAAAGATTTAAGCAATGACCAACAATACACGTGTTGCCTAATTTATCTTAGTTAATAATTTCTTAGTTTTAAAATGTAGAAAATATAATTTTGACCTTATACAATCAATATTTCAGTCATATCCCAAAAAAAAAATTAAACTAATTTAACTCCTTAATATTACTCTTTATTTAATCTGTGTGGATTCTAATGAAAATAATAGTAACATTTTTTAAGCTAATTCATTTCAAAATCAAACATGAAGATATAAGTTTTTGACTGCTTAACAAAAAATTAAGACTGATTATTTTTAAAAAAAAAAAAAAAGTTCATTTACACTCTTACTTACACATACGCATACAAACATAAAAAAATTTGGTGATCATTTTTTGTATTTTTTTTTTTTTTTTTTTTTTTTTTAA
>NW_026099575.1:37425613-37491103 GCF_025091365.1 Daktulosphaira vitifoliae
AAAAAAAAAAAAATTAATTACCCTTTAGCAATATATTTAACAAAAAATGTATTTTAATATTTTATTTTACAGAACAAAATTTGTTAATTAGTTCTTTAGCTTGTCATCTAAAAAAAAAAAAAGAAAAAAAAAGAATAAAATCACCAGTAAAATTAGTATAGCAGTAGATCTCAATATCTGTTTGTTTATCATTATAAAAACTTTTTTTTAAGTATTATAGAGTATTTTAGGATAATAACGTCTTTGGTGAAACAATTTCCCAAAAGTACCATTTTTTAAACACATATGTTAATAATATTAAGATGATTTACAACCAATATGCTTCATGTGATACNGTGATACTCTCCCAATTATTTTTTTAATTTAAGGTTGATTGTGTTCAGAAGGCAAGTAGTTATGTCTTCCATAGTTATAAATTCAATTTAAACTAATTCTTATAATAAGTAATTTTAAGGTGTTTTCTTAAGGGTGGTGTGATGCACTCCGCACTTAGTAATTAAGTCTTAGGTAATTTTTAACACAGAAATATCAATAGAAAATTGTCTTTTGCCAAGTAAAACCAAAAAGTAAAATATTAACTAATTATGTTTATTTTATTAATAAATGCTATATTATATATATTTCATAATTTATAGAATATTATTATTATATATTTTGCTAGAACTTCAATTTAAAAAATAATAATTTTAATGTTAATTATAAATTTAATGTGTGGTTAATTTTTAGTCAATAGCTTTTTAAGGAAACGACAATGATAAAATTCAATAATGTTAACTAAATATAAAACGTCCTTATTATTTGTAGGTTATATAAATTGTAATTTATTATTAGTAGTATTATAACTTAATTTATTTTAATTAATTAAAAATTGTTTTTTTAATATTAGATTAAATAAGAGATGTTTTGGGGATATATATTTATTATTGCAGTGATAAATTGCGTTTCCTTTAAAGAGCACTGTGATCACGTTTATAATTACCATAAATAAAATTTAAATCAAAGAAATATTTACACAAATGTCACTAAAACTTACTAAAATAAAAATATTAATCCATCCCTTGCTCACTTATTTTTATACTAAATTGAATAAATTTAACTTAAAAAAAAAAATTATTATTATAAGCAATAACAGATATCTCTTACCCTGCAAATACCTTATAATGATTCTTTAACGGAAATTATTTATCGAAATAGAAAAAAATCATGATTATCGTACATCATTGTGTTCTTTCATTTCAACAAATAGTTGAATTATATGTTATAACATCCCCCTTTATTAATTTATTTTCATTATTAACATTCTTTTATAGAAATTTCGGGTTTTGTGTATCCTAATAAGATGAGTGTTTTTCGTCGTTAGCTAAATAAACCATTCAAGAGTGCATTCCTACGCCAGTCTTAATTTGTTTTTTTTTTTTTTTTCTTAATTTACTCTTAATCGGTTTTTTATTCTAGTTATTATCTGCACATACTTATGTATGCATGTATAATATATATGGTTGGTTTTTATTATGATTCAATTGTATACTAACTTAACACATTTATTCAATTAACTGAATATTTGTTATGTTCCTCATTTGTTCATGTCTTAGTCAATATATTAAAATGCAGTAAAATTTATCAATTCAATCATAAATTCAGGAAAAATAATCGTTCTTTGTACATGTATGTGAGTAAAAGTAGTATAACCTTAAATGTGTCTAATCAAAAACTACACAACCATTTTATAATAATATATAAGGGATTTGATGTATATTTATACAAATAAATGTGTACGATTTTGTTATTTATTTTAGTTTTACTTATATTATGTTATTTTTCCCTTATTTTTAACAAGCTATTCTTTAGTTAACCTATTTGTTATGTCAAATTCATATCTACACTTTTTGTGATTTAAGTGCCACAATGTTCAATTAGTTTAAATATATTGAAAAGAAAAACTTAATTTTAATTGATGTAAAAATTCTATTAAAATGTTTATTATTAAGTGACGCATGTAACTGTTAATTCTTAATTTTTTAATTTTAAACTTTATTATAATCACTTGGAGCCCTTGACAGTTTTTATTTCATGAGACTGAAGTAAACGAAGCTAGTGTTGTTAGCACGATGATTAAGTGTGTTAAAGATCTTTTAAATTATTCCAATAGATTATGAAATTTCATGATGAATTAAAAATATTCATATTTTATAACAACTAAATCATGTATTTTAATTTGGATAAAACATTTATTTGTCTCGCGTATAACAAAACAATAATGTTTTAAATTATAAACGATTGTCATGACGATAAATTTATTCTAAATGATCTAATTATAGTAAAAATATTAGAAGGCTTAAAACTTTGTTGCTTTCATTAAGCTTAAATTTTATTCTTTATTTGTGAAACCGACGGGAGAAGGGTACTATCAAGTATTTTTGTGAATAACTCATGTTAGTTGTACATGTAACTTATGTGATTTATGTCAACAATAATAATATTTCTTGTAAGTTTAAACGTAATAGTAACTCATTAATTTTAATAGATTTTTTTAAACTAAAAATGGATAATTTTAGTCGTTTTAGTTTGGTGTGTTTATCGTGTTCAAATAAAAATAGAGATTTTTATGCCGTGAAGAACTCTTTAATTATCATGTACTATGAGAAATTGACCACTGCCCCATTGTCTGGTTATCGTCAGTTATTAAATTTAATATCTGCATTCGATTATTTTAAGTACTTAAATGTGCGACAAAGTATACGCTACATTTGTTGAAAATCCACTGAATACAAGTTTCGTTACCAAAATAAATATTTTATCTACTCGATATTTTTACATTAATAACTAAAACCAAGTGATTTGATATTTACCAGTAATGTATTGTATTTATACATAATATTATAAACGCTTGTTGTCAAAATGTTTTTTTTTTTACTCATACAGTTATGTAACATGATGTTCTATTTCCTATTAAAAGTAGTTGACGTATCTTGTAATGTATTTAATATAAACTATATTATCTAAGTCGGAATTATGACATGCGTTCAAATCAAGAGAGTGCAAATGAACTATTATTAATTATAATTGTAACACCCATAATCGTTCTCGCAAACCAGCAGTCATTACGAGCAAAGAAAAGACTTGACGATTAAGAGTATTTAACAGTAAAAAACTACATATTTGAAAATTTCATATATTTTATATTGTAATTTTAAATAATATTAAATTATCTAAACCTAGTCCAATTATTTTCATGTGTACCAACAGAGACAATCATTTGTAGTGTTTTAAAATTGAATAACAAAATCATAACAAACTTACATATGTTAATAACTAAAACTATCATAATTTGTTGGGTTTTACATATCCAGTTAAGTTTTCACGTAATGATGTTTGTTAAAAAAAAATCTGTTGGTAACTTAAAACAATGTTACGCCTTTTTAATGTGATTTCATTGTCGATTAGACTGAGATTAAATTGTTAACATTATTATTTTTTTGTTCTTGTTGGGTTTTATAAATTAAAAAAAAAAAAGGAAAATCTTTTGATTGACGTTTTGTTTTTTATTATAATTGTCCATATGTTTTCAATAATAATACATTCATATATTGTTAAAGCAAATCTTTTTATATTGATTTTGCTCAAATAAATTTTTTTATTGTCTCGATACACGCTATATCATGATTTTTCATTAATAGTGATTCTATTTTAAGTCTGTTAATCAATTATTTTCGCAGTCATTTACCAAATTTATATATATATAAATATATTATATACCTACTATTTTAATTAGTGTATTAATATTAAACAGGGTTAATAAGTAATGGCGTTATAGAATAGTAATATTTTTGATCAGGTGTACCGTTTCCACGAATATTTTTTTTTTTTTGTAGTCCCTTAACAACGTTGGCATATATAATACATTGGTCTCTTAAAGAGACCTAGTATAAGCTCAATTTTTTTTCATTAGTAGAAGATAAAAATGTATTGAAAACACCAAGACAACTTTAAATGAAATCACATGACTTATCTAACGTTAGAAATTTCAACGTTCTAAAATTAACTGTGTGACCCAGGGTGTATCTTTATGTAATTATGAGGTGCTAGTGCTAAATTTGTGTAAACAGGATATATTATGGTTAATTATCTTTTCTGTAATACATTTTTTGTCCTACCATTTTTCTTAATAATTTATGTAGTTGTATAAAATAAACAGCGTGCCTTAAAAATAAAATAGTTAATTGTCATTCAACATTTATGGCTTATGACATTTTCTGGTGATGGAGTCATAAATGTCTCTTAAATAAACCAAAAAAATATTTTTATTGTGCTAACGCTTAAGGGACTACTAGTTTGTCATTCACTTAAATATTGCGTAATGAAGTATGAAATACATTTTAATCTATTTAGTTTATTTTTGTTAGTATTTATTTATTTTTGTGTGTGTGCCGCTAGTTTTAATTTAATATATTGTAATTATTAATATCTCTAGTCATACCTAGTGGATTAAAATTAAAAAAAGAATGGGCGTTGATAAATATTTTTTCTTTTTTTATGTATATTATATTCTAAGTCTAACATGATAGTAATGTGTAACTAAATAATGATCTATGTTATGTGTATAATTAACAAAATTAATTATATTATTTGTAAAACGGTCACAAAACGTGCCTAGTAACTAATGATGAAAATTAAGTGTTAAAATTAATATGTTTAGCTTAAGAATATTATAGTATATATTTTGTTTTTATTTTAAATAATAAAAATATGGTGATGGAAACTTGGAAAAAGACAAAAATTCATGTCGATATAATCTATTTTTTTTTTTTTTAATGTGTATAAATATAATGATTTTTATTTGGTTTGATAACCAATCTTTTTAATATATTTACTACAAATTTTAATGATTATTTAAAATTGATAATTGAATTTTTTTTTATATTTTGAAAAATATTCATCTTGAAATACATACGAGTATTTAAGACTAAAAGCAAATTTTCAATGTTCTTTGCTGATATTTATCAGCAAATTCAATAATATTTGCCTTATATCGTGTGTGCTTCAGATAGAAAAGTACACATTAAAATCATTTTTACCCATTTTTTTATGTGACTATGTGGCCTTTAAGTGGTTGGTATTTGTTTTACTGATTAAAAGACGTTCATATATATATTGTACTTTATGATAATAATTAATAATAATATTTGTAACACATTAATGTAATAATATTACCATGTAATTGAGTGATAATAATTGAATTTTTTTTAACCGACTAATATTTGTACCTGGCTGTTAATGAATTCTGATCGAATTTCACGTAAATATCCTATAGGTGCAATTAATTTGTTTGACAATTATTATATACACTGTTCCCTTTCTACATTGTGTTTTAAACATAACATTAACAATTTTTAATGTGGTTTTTCTCATAGCTAAGACCAAATGTAAAAAAAAGATAATATTCATTTATAAATATTTAATTATAATTAGTATAACTTCATTATTATTATTAAATTTTAAGAATTTATCTAATAAATAAAATTGTATGTGTATTGATTATTATTGAGAAAAATTTAATTTTAGTAGCTGTTGTATGTGCAATATAGATATATTGCTTTCTCTCTTGGTTATTCAAAATGAGATTTATCTTAGCAAATATTAACCCATTTTGATTGTTTTGTAATTATTCGTATTTCAATAAAGGTTGTAAAATTAAAAGAAAGAGTTTTTTTTTTCATTTTACTTGTCTTATTTTTGTTCCTTTCATTTTTATATATTAGTTTGCTTTAAAAAAATTATTATACTTTGGAATTACAATAAATTTAATGAATAAACTCAATTTATTGAAAAATACTTATAAAATGTACTATAAATTTCAAAAAATGAATTTTCATTTAAAGAAAAACAATTAACTAAATAAATGTACTGAATAAAATATACACAAAAATACTGCCCTACTAAAAAAAAAAAAATATGTAGTGATTCTTAATATCATTGTTCAACTGTTTTTGGGGTAGTAAAATTAGTGCTAAAATAATTGAAATTAATAAATGATAGTCTTATAAAAAGAACTAAGTTTGTTAGGTTTTCATTTAGGATTTACTTCAGTTTCTATGTAATTTTGTGGTATTAAAATGAACTTTGTATTCAAATTTGTTTATTAAAAGATATAATTAGAAATGCTAATGCATTTTAGTAAAAATCGCTATGTCAATTAATGAATAGGATTGGTTTATACAAATTTATTTTTCCAAGAAATATTTAGCCCACTTTTCAATAACCAGTTATTTCTTAAATTATTGTAGTACTAATGTACAAAAAATGGAACACAAATGACGAGGCTAAAATTTCTTTATTAATAGTAAGATTGAGACAAAAAATTTTAATATTAAATTGTAGCTATCTCAAAATCATTTCATAATAACTAATTTTTTTTTCTTTAATCCTTTATTTCCATTGAATCCCGAGAGATCTTTTCTGCTTTTTTGTTGGTTACAGTCTAACTCTTCAATTGCTTTATTATCAATTAATCCAACTACAGGCAAGTACTCTTCTTTCTTACAATTCTGTTTTTCAGGACAATCTTTTGCAAAATGAGTAACATCTTCACATAACCTATAAAATATTTATCATAAATAAATTTATCCAAGCAAAATTTTCAAGATTAATTAGGTAAATGTAAATATATTTTTTTTTTGAATTAAAATTAAACTATTTTAAAGGATTCAAAATATTCTAATAGCTATTAATCCATTTGTTTACATCTACTTTACTTCACTAAATGTCAGTTAAATAATATTTTATTATTTAAATTTTTAAATATTAATTTAGCTACTATTTCCTATCAGTTGTAATCAAGATTCAGGACTTCAAGCATTTATAAAATTTATTTTAATCACCCAAAAGTACATCAATGATTAACAGACATTCATATTTGATGACTCAACACTACTAAAATGTATAAATTAGAAAAATGATATATTTATTTAATGTATAAAAAATTAGGAAATTATGTTAAAAAAGGCATAGCAGTGGTCAGAAACCAAATTTAGCCACCCAACCAATACTATTTTTTTTCACAAATATCAATATTTTTTTAATAAAGTCAATTTTAAAAAATAGTAAAGTATAACAGAAGAGAAATTAAAAAAATATATATTGTCATGAACCAAAAAAATATATATTCTTGAGCGATTGATTTTTTTTAACATTTCAACAACTCAATTATTCGCTGAATAAAAATATAAAAAAAAAAATTTTGGCTACTTTTAGTTATATATTATAATTGATTTATTAGCTATATAATACGTTTTAAGTTTATCCCTTATGCCTTGTAAGGGTGTTAACTTGTTTTTTCAAATGGCAACATATATTTGAAATTAAATAACATATATGGTTTTTTTTTTTTTTGGTACATGACATTTGAACTTTTAATAAAACTTCATCCGTTTATTAAATATAATACTTTAAAGATTTGAATTTTTGTTTTATAATACATGTATAATATACGAGATATTATATATATCACAGGTCGCTAATTGGTGTATTTACAAATGTTAACTCCCAACATTATAAACTACCATTCTTTTAGGATATTGTGTATAATTCAAAATTTTGAAGCGTTATATCTAATAAATGAATAGTTATATTAAAATTTATTATCAAAAAAAACTAAACATTTACTTAATTCAAAATAAGTGATCGAATTTGAAAAAACTAGGCCAATATTCTTCCAAGACAAAAGGGATGAACTTAAAAAATATTACATAGCTCATAATTTGAGAGCGATATGAAAGTCATCCTATATAAAAAATTTGTATTTTGTGAGAAACTAAGTGAATTATAGTAGAAAAATCACCCTGTTTACCGGCATGCTCCTCCATTAGGATACAAGCCCATTGGATTGTCAGGACATTGACGTGATAGATGCCCTTCTTCATTGCATATAAAACATTTAGCATATTCAAGTTGATTAGAACTTGTGTTACGACACTCTTGTAGTTTATGTTCAGTAGAACCACACCTATAATGAATACATTGGTTATTCACAGATTTCTTTTATGATGAATATAGGCATTCAATTATTATAATACAAGAAATGAATTAAAAGAAACCGGATTTTTGTCTTTATAAAGTGTATGAAGTTTTATGGGAGTAAAAATTCATTCAACACTGAGTAAATTCATAGGAAAAATTATTTTTTGTATGTATTAGAATATTTTGTAGGTTAAATAATAATTATCTCAATTAAACATATTTTTATGTTTAATATTTTATAATATATAAACATAATATAATAACAATAAACATATTTTTAAACTTTTGGTTCATCAACGCGCTACTAAGCTATTTAATCAACACCCCTATTTTTTGTTATCTATATGATAGACTATCTTTCCGTGTTTCCATTTATCCAATATAAAATCATACTTTTTTTCATATCCCTTCACATCATATTTCCTATATGTATAATAATCCTTTACATATAATGTTCCATCTTGATAACAATACTTAGTTCTTGGACTTTATTACACAAACTATTTGTAAATTTTATGAACTATTTTAACATAATAGTATTTATTTATACATTTTTATAATTTTTTCTTTCTTTATAACTAGTTTGTTTAATCACTCATGTTAAATTATAATTTATAAAATACCGTTTATTGGTAGTATAAATAAATATATTAAGTTAGCTACCACTATTTTTTCAAAATTCTTTACTATTATAATATAAACAAAAGAACCTTACTTGAAACATACTCCTAAAGCAGTGTTGGATCCTAATTTAGGACACTGATTAAGCATGTGTCCTTGTTGACGACAATGAAAACACATTTTTTGCCTAAGCCTTGCTAATCTTTTTTCAGCACGTCGACGAAAAGGTAACAAGTGTGTCTTTAATTGATTTCTTGGTATACCCTGTTTAATTAACTTAGACTTTTGTAATCGTAATTCGGCAGCATCTTCTTTCAATACGCTGAATCCATCAAATTTTTCTACATTAGAAAATGATTTCTGTTTTTTGTCCTCTTTAAGCAAATGTATTTTAGAATCATCTTCAATTGAACTATTCAATTTATTTTTTTGTTTCATTTGTGACCATGGAGTAGCTTCTTCTGGTAATTTCTGATTAGATGATTTAGAACCTCGAGCTCTAGCAAATCTCGTCATTGTAATCTAATTAAAAATTGTCAGTTTAAACCTAAAACCAATATTTATAATAAATTTGTTATTAATAATAATATATCGTAGAAAAAATATTAATTATAAAATTTATTGCTAATATACCTTCAAATAACCAAATCTGTTTAAATATAATGAAATTATAATAGAAATATTAAATTAAATAATTTTTAAATGTATTACAAAATTACTAACCGCAAAATAAGACAATTAATTGATTCAACAATAATAAATAAAATCTTTTTAATTATGAACTCATGGTTACTTGTGATATCTCAGAATAATTAAGATTTTATCTATTCTGTGTTGATACTACAAAAACGAAATACTGTGAACATTTTCTAGTAATTGATATATTTGATTAACCATAGATAATTATATAATTATATTCATAGAGTATAACGGGATCGCACCTTTGCCACGAACTGATGATGCTCCGACATTTACATACTTCGACATTTGACAAAGTAGTAATTGTTACGAACATCTGGTACTCCGACCATCTGATTCATAGGTTACCAAAATTATGACGGATTTTACTCCGACATTAAATTTAAAAAATGAGATAGTAAAAACTCCGACATTATCGATAGTTTGATTATGCATCGAAAGTTATATTATATTTCGATTGCATTGTTAGTAATAGGGCGCATTGATCGTATATGTTGCAACGTCAGGGTCACGTGGCTACAGAAACACTACATTATTAAATTAATTATATTATTATTAATAATATTGTAAAATTTAAATTAAAATGTTCTATTCAATTAGCATTTATTTGCTACTATAGTTATTATACAATAATATACATTTTGCTTATTATTTTCTGGTACAATTACTCACATTTGACATATGTCATTAATACTCGAATGATAATAGTCATTCATTAAGTAACATAAAATGAATAGTGTTTAATACAAATGTACATTTTTGAAAAAGTTTTCTCTATTGTTAGAATATATATTTATCTTTGAGAATTTTATTTTTTAATTATCCAATAATTACAAAATATTTTCATCAAATCAAAAAACTGTTAGTTAACTGTTTTTTCAGTCGATCCACAAAATTTTATCTAACAGTAACTTATTTTTTAACATCTAAGAGATCCATTTGAAAACTAATTTTTCTATAACAAATATGTGCTGTAAAAATTGTCTTGTGCAATTTTATTAGTGATTAATTCCTAAGTGTGTAATATTAAAAAATAATAACTAATATAACACATAAAATTGTTTGTACAATATAAAATCATTCTTGGGGATGTCTGGATTTTTTCCTGTGCTGCATTAGGATATCTAAGTATAAAATAACACAGTATATCCAACTTCAATGCAGTAATTGTTGAACACATTTTTTTTAGTCTTATTACTTTCTGGAAGTTTCTTCCAATAGGTTTTTATAGACTCAGAAGAGTATGATTAATTTTTCTTTCAGCAATTTTAATTGAAAATTAATTACTAAAATTATTTTTAACTTATATTAAAAAAAATTAAAATAGTATTAAACTGTGTAAGTTTTGCTACAAGTCTAATATGAGTTATGCTAAGAATTAGTAAGTTTTGGTTATATATAAGTAGAATTAATTTTTTCTTATTTAAAAATTCTGTGTGTCATCTAAAATTAAAAATATATTAACTCATCGTTAAAAAAATTTAATTTTGTGACATGAGTTTTATAATCAATGTTAAATTATAAGTAAAACCATTATAATCTCCAGTGGTGCTCAAAAAAAAGTTAAAAATATTAAGGAGTAAAAAATTATTTATTTAAAGTTCTTTTTGTTTAAAATCTAATATACATTTATTGAAATCAGTTTAATATTTCCTTGAAAAAAATATCTGAATAGCCTTTCCTTTTTTTAATAATAATTAAATTTGTTGGACAATTTTCTCAGTGGTCCAGTGAGAAAAAAAATCTTAAATTTAATGAGGGCCTTCTGAGCCAGGCCGACACTGCGAAAAGATGATTATTTTGCCAATGTTTTCATCTCGTTAGCTTAACGCGTATCCTGCAAATACAAATGTATTGTTTTATAAATACAAAATGAAGTTTTTTTAAAAATTTGAATTAATTTTATATGTACTTTTTAGAATATGAAAGCATATTCCAAAAAAAATAAAAATTAATTTTCAAAATAAAATCACGTAATGTAATGTATTATGTTTTGTAAAAATGTATATATATATATATGTCCTATAAAAAAAGTTGTACAGTTTCAATATTACATTATTATATTTGATTTCCATTTAATGAGAAAAAATGAATAATTGTTTGATTATCAATCATGATTATAAATTAAAATATTTAACTCTATACGTATATTTGACAAAACTTCAAATAATCATAATGCAAATAAAAAAAAACTGAACCATTATTTAATGAATTGACTGCATATTTTTAATCGAGTTAGTTAAGTTTAAAACCAATTTACTTAGCAGAAGATTTTTGTAAGTTTATGATAAATCATAAACTATTGTCCACTGTTAACTTATAACTGCCTTGTGTTTACTTAATTTGACTAGAGCGTAGGAGTATTGCAACAAAATATTTGGGAACTCTAATTACATAATTTTTTACCTAATCTAAAAAAATATTTCTATACAACAAGAAATACAAATTAATTCATTTTCGGTATAGTCTATGGCAGAATTTTAGGAGACAAAGCCCCCTCAAGTCTCTCCAGATTGCGGTCAAATCCAAACTGGACTGAATTAATTTCGTTACCCACCTTTGAACAATGAAATGATATTAAATCATATTTTTGTTTGATTTCATATGAAACTAATTGTAATGACAGTTTTAGAGAATGGGATACCGAATATCTTTATAAACGCATCTGTTTAATAACGAATACTATCATCATAAAAACGTACCTCTATATTTTTTAACTAAACTAATTGAATGTTATAATATTAATGTGCTTACAATGTTATAATAAGCACTAATAAGGAGAGAAAAAAAAGATTTTAAGTCTGAAAATTGGAATCGCTCTTCTTTCCCCTCCAAAAAAAAATTTAAGGGCTCACACCAGTTATGTTACCTTTATATACCTATTTTATCAAAAGTCGGATACATTTCGGGGATCTTTATTGTAATAATTATTCGTTAATAGACAGTAATCAATTATAACGCTATTTTATTATATTAATTAATATTTATTAATTAGTGATAAGGGTTATATTTTTCCATCAGATAATATATTGCTACGATATTCATCTACTCCGAAATTTGATAATTTTTTAATCGATTTCCCGAATAATCGATATTCGGAGCTAATTTCATTCGGAGCAATCAATTAATAGTCCTATTCGGAGTATTCGTCGTCGTAGTAACATCCAAATTTTTGTAACCAGGTATTCGTAGTAATTGTTGTCGGAGTAAATGTATTCGGAGGATTTTTTTACAGTGTCGGAGTAAATGAATGTCGGGGCATCATCAGTTCGTGGCAATCTCCGGAACCCGAGTATAACAATATTAATATTAATATTACAGATACATAATAATAATACATCAATCGATTATTACAATATTTAGCTATTCAACAATAAGAAGTCATTGATAAAATTTAATTTTTTTCAATTTAAGCATATGCTCATAATGTTGATTATATCTATGTATACTAAGTCAAATATTTGACATTTAAATAATAACCTTTTACCCATTTGATATTTATCCTTTATTCTATAAAATCGATTGCTAAAAAAATTTAATCAGGCTTCCTATTCCTGTGTAGTTAAATAATAGATAATAAAAACTATTTATTATCAAATAGCGTGTAATACGAGTTACTCGGTAATCTTTGAAAATTTACAATAAGGATAAAAAAAACACCAATCTTAAGTAAGAATAAAACCTTGATTTTAACTTATGATTATCTTACTGTATTATAATTAACAAATAGTACTACTCAGTAAAACAAAATGACAGTTAAATTTTATATAATATATGGAGTAAATCATAGTCACTTTGTATTTTTTTATTTAATTTTTCAATATACATGCTAATTTTAATTATAAAATAGATTATAAAACTTAATAATATATACTAACATACATAAAGGTTTTCCAATATCTGCGTAGAACGGATAATTTATTGGCAACTTAATGGTTGATAAAACAGAAGTTCATAATCTGATTACTCAACAAAAAATATCTAACAAATCTAATGAAACCATAGGTAAATTAAAATAATGATAATTATATTATATTATTATAATTTTATATTTATAACTTTAGCTTCAGCAGCATTTTTAACATGTGTAGCAACTGGTGCTGGTATATTTGCATTTGCGTCTACTCTTGCATCAGCTCGAAAAACTGATCCAAACATGTTTGCCAAAGGACAAACTCCATCCTCAAATATAAGAGAAACTGGTGTACAGTTAGCTATTAGAGCTCTTAAATGGGGTTCTTTCTATGCAATTGGAGGTTGTGGATTGTTTTTCTTTGGCATTTGGAAAATGAGTGGTGCCAATGATGTAATTATAATAGTTTTAAACTTTTTATTAAGAAGACACCATACAAAAAATAAACAGTTATTATTATATTTTGTGCAACTTTATTTAAATGTATATAATGCCAGAGTCTCAAAATGTTGACAAAATTGTTAACAAGAAAATGACCTGTAATCTAGCATTTTTTTTTTTTTTTATATTAACATAATTTCTAGTATTTTATATTCTTTAATAAAATTCATTATATTTTGGTTTTCTTAATGTTCAATAAATTACTTTAGAGTTGCGTTATTATAATTTTAAAAACGCTAGATCACAGATCTAAAGTTTTTTTTATAGAATTTCTTCTTTATAATTTGGTGAAAAATCAAAGACTATAAGTAAATACAATTTGATAAGTTTTCTTACACATAACAATTTTTATGCAGAAAATTTCATTTTTTGTTATTTTAATGTCAATGTCTTTAACAAAGTGTATGTCATAGCTCATTTTCTTATGGATAACAAAAAAAATTACCTGAAAATAAAAGAACGGGAAATTTAAGAATTTTATTTGCCAGTATGACGTTCTTTTAACTATATCTTTAGTTTTAGAGCAAAAATGCTTTAGCCAATTTGATTAACTTTATAAGAGAATACTTTTAAAGATTAAAAATATTCACATGTTGTAGTTCCACATTTAAAAATATTTTGTTAATTAATTGAAAAATTTTAATCTCAAAATTATTCTACTATACAATGAAAAGTAATCTAAAATTTTCAATAAAAAAATTGGCTAAAACTACTGTTACCTGACACAAATATATAAAAGTTTTATAATACAAGTTAAATGAATGTATTGAAAATTTAGTTTTTGTTAAGCTATACCATTTTAAAATAAAAAACTAGTATAGTTATATTACAAATCGTAGAGAACACTAGTTTAAATTAAAGTCTGACAGATTAAAATTATAATCATAAAATCCTTTAATGTGATTGTCCTTAGAGTAAGTTAGACTATTCTGACCATCATTATAAATTATTTTAAATCAGAAAGAATTGAAATTTTTATTTATCATAGACAATTGGTAACTTGAATACATTTTTAGGGTCACTCCCCCAAAGTTTAACACAAGATAAAGACTCATGTCTAAAAAACCCTCCCAAAAAATTATTAATATTGAGCAAAATCTAAATCTTAGATAATAATTATTTTAAAGGAAGATTATTTTTTTAAATGGGGAATACTAACACTCTCATTATGACTATTACTGTACTGTTTATCCAAAAGTATAGGCATTTATATTTCAAAAAATTATTGATATAAAAAATAAAACAGTTTTACAAATAAATATAATTTTTTATTTTAGATTTAAGGGTCATTTACACCAAAAAAATAAATCATTAACACAAACTTTTTTTTCAACTTATTGTTTCTTACTTGAGATTTAATTTAATACATTTTTAATGAATTTAGTATTTCTAAACATTCCAACGTTAAATGTATCTATTCTTAGAAATTGGATTACACAAGTATAATAATGAATTTTTCAGTAGGTCAAGATCACAATATATTAAATTATTCTTATTTTTAAAGATTTCTATGGCCTCCCTCATATTAAGCCTTTTGTAATTATTTACTTTTTAATTAGTCTTGAAGTGGATTTTTGTGAAAGTTAATCATAAAAAAAAGTTGAGTTTGTTACCATAACTTTTAGCTCAATTTTGAAGTTTAAAACTGAAGTCATTAAATAGAACATTTTATGAGAATTAAAAAAATAGTATCTTTTAAATTAATATGCAGCCAGGAAATTTTATAAATACTATTTACAATATATTTATCCAAAAAGTTCAATTTATTTTTACATTTTTATTGTAATATATCACTTAAATAGAAATCATAGTAATCATTTTTAACTAACAATTTACTTTAACTAAAAAGCAATCAAAAAGTTATTAAAAAAATCTACTTAATTGAGCGTATTATAAAATTTGATTATATAAAATCATGTGAAACTAAAAATCATTTTTTTTTAGAAATGATATATAGAGCAACATTTTACAAACAAATTTGGAATATTATAAACTGGTAGTAACGCACACAAATAAAGTTAAAAAATTAATAAATTACAAAGTAAAATTATTTAATTTTTTTGTTGAGACCTATTATCATATTAAACTTATTTTGACAATAAATACTATAACAATATTAGAAATTAATGATTTTAATTGTCTATATGGAGTATATGGGCTAAGTAACTTTTTAATTGATAAAGTGGAATTTTTTTTCAAAATAATAACTTCAACTAGATACAAATTGTAATCATTTGATGTATGATTAAAAAAAGTAGGTCAAGTAATAGCTGAGATCATAAATGACAGCCACAAAAAAAAATCACATGGTAAAATAATTTTAATATGAATAATAAATTTCTTCTCACGAGAGAAGACTACAGTGATGGAGTTCTTGATATTCAACAAAGTTAATAATCTAAATGTAGCACTTGGGGTCGCGGCACAGTGTGAGAGTGGCAAAGTTGGAACTATCATAAAGAACCCTTCGATGCAAATCTGTAGTTGATGTTAAATATTAAGAAATTGGTGGATAATTTAAAAGCAAAATTCGAACAGATAAATTGCAAAAAAATCACCAAACGTTTGTCACATTCGTTTTTTGATAAAATTGGCAATTTAAACTGATTCAAATGTTAAAATTTATTTTTTCGACTTAAAAGAAAAAAAAAATTGAAATAACTTTAACATTATATTCTATGTCAATTAGATTTGTATAATATTCATGAAAATTAGTGTACCCCCTTATAAGGTATTTTAGAATACCTTATGTTAGATGCTTCAAACATTTTGCTCAATTTGTCTATCGACAGGATGATTAAAATATACCTTATACTTTAATTTTAAATTAAATGTTTTAGAATATTGTAATATGTAATAATATGATAGTTAGAGTATTCTTTTTTTTTTAAACCAGATTATTATTTTTTAATTGATAATTTACTTTTAAATATTTTCTCTTTAAATCATATCATTACTTATTTACAGTTGCATGAATTTAGAATGAAAATAGGCTCTCTATTACCGAGGCTTACACCAAAAGAACATTCTTCTAAAACAGAATTTGATGGTCTTTCTGATTTAATGACATATTTGGCTACAGATTATTCTGGTAAAAAAAAACCTGAAGATAAACAGGAATCAACCAATTAAAGATTTATTGTTATAATTGTAACATTTAATTTATTTGTGAATAATATATTTTAATAATGTTAAATTATAAATAAAACAAAAATTTACAAATTTAGCAATTGATATTAAGGGTACATTGTTTAATTAATAATACAATGAATTAATATATAAATTATATATTGAATATTCGTTTTAATTTAAATAAATGTATTTTAAGTCAAACATTATTTATTCATTTTAGATTATTTTAATGGTCTTAAATAAAATAAAAATATTTATATAAATATTACAACATTAATTTTTAATAATTACTATAAAAGATATAGAGACATTTTATATAATACTAAATTGTATAATTTTAAATTTACATTTTTTTTACATCCCATTTTTATTTGGTAATTAATATATACAACAGGGAATTGTGGACTATTTTAAGGCTGATTCTTTGAGATTATACAAATTTTGTACGTTAATTTTAAATGATTTTCATTAAATACTTTCCATTTTTTATGTTCCAACTTTAACAGTTCGCCATCTACCTCCACATCGACAGTTTCTTGCCCATCTATTTTCCCAGACTCTTATTGCTGCAGTTCTTGAAGAACCAGCTAACTGCATTTTTCCTTCACATCGATTGCATTGTTTTATTGTCAATGGGCATTTACCAATATAAACATTTCTAATTACATCATAATCATTGATATAATCTGAGTATTGTTTACCATTAGAAATAGTATCAATAGTAGGTGTAGTGTATCTCAAACAATCTGGTTCTTGCCCAAAAACCAGTTTTAAAGGTAAATGTTGATAATATAAAGCAGGTGATGCTACTTCATGAATTCCAGCAGCCACTGAAGAAATGGGTGTAATTATAACTTGACTTTGAAGTGTGTAACATTCATCAAATAACATATCATCATGATCTCCACAAAGTTGAACAAAGCGTGACAATATACGAAATGTTACAGAAAGAACATCAAGATTATCAATATTTTTAATAAAGACAGGAAGACAATTAGGTCTTAATAAACCCCAAATACGTATCATTACTAACAATTCCCGTATTGTATTAATAGCATATAAATCATTCAATAAATTATAACCAGCACTATCACGAAGTTCTGGTATCCTGACAATAACATTTAGAGCTAGCTGAGCTACCCATTGAATAAGTTGATGTAGGGATTGTAAAGTACTCGGTTCTACTGTAAAATCTTTCCCACCTAAGCTAGGTAAAATTTTATCTATGTCAACTATTGGCTCTTTAAGTACAGATACTAAACTTTCAGCTGGATCACGATCAGCCATTATATCACTCACACGTAATACATTTTTGAAAGCATTTGATATAGAGTGTAAAGTCATTAAGTGCATGAGATCTGATCTTTTTGATTGTGCTCCAGGCATCATTTTATAAAGGAAAGAACGAATACTTAAATATGTAGTATATTCTTTTTGCTGAAGTACTTGAGATTGTTTTTGAAAATTTTCAGTAAAACGATTACATACTGCTTCTAACATATTAGGTCTTAATGAAATTGCTAGGTCCCACCAATCAAGACCAGTTACTAAACAATATTCAAGTTGCATTGTAGCATAAGCAACAGTTAATGGTCCATTTAACTCGGCTACTGATAATAATTGAAACAAGTATAAATTACCCATATTATCACATACAACAAAAACATTTCCTAAGTAAGAAATGTCAAGATCTGAAAACTGAATATTAGAACTATGTTGTAAGCCAATTTTACCTATATTATCTTCACAATAACTACTAAGTTCAAATAAACATTGTTGGGTCAAGTCTCTCGATAGACAACAAACTTGATGATTACTAAAAGCGGCAACTATAAATTGACTGTTTGATGACTGATTATATGTTATTGACATTTTAGGTGTAGCCAATGCAGTTAACTGAGCACTAATAGTAAATGAACTCTTTTTTATCCAACAAACTGTAGGATGGTCTTCAGTAATTAGCTTTTTAAACACTTTATTAACAGGGTTAGTTTTTTTTACTAATTCCCAAGTTTCTATTATACACCCATTATTACTGTTACTACCAATGACGAGTGATTCGGAACCTTCCCGCTGTAAAAACTTAACATGGGATATAACTCTATCAATAGTCTCATTAAATGTCAAAAAAAAACTGGGTAGCCACTGTGATATTATGGTACAACTTTTTTCTTTCAAAAGCTTAACAGAAACTTCATAACAGTGAATAGGTGATCTCGGTCGCCCGTCTGAAGTTACAATAAGAAAATTTCCATTTTGTCTATAACTAATATCAACAACAGATATCCGATATCTGGCTACTGCTAAACTATTTGTGGCAGATATCATAGGTTCACCATTATCATTTATTAAAAGAGCAGCAATCATTCCAGTTGCAGAGATAACTAAACAACCTGGTAGACCTGTACCGCCCCAAACTCTCAATGAAGGTGTAAAACGTACATAATTAAATTTTTCAAAGTAATTTATGCTATCTGCTTTCTCATTGACGAGCATCAATTTTTTTCCTAGATGGAAAAATGTTCCTGCTATGATTGGTTCACCTCGAAAGTCTTTTGAACCTACTTGAACCCAATTTGTAAGATTATGATCATTACTACACGTCCATACCGAAACTATGCCATTTTTGTCACCAATTAACAATGAATAACCATACATATCCCATTCTAAAGTAGTAATTGTACAATTGTTAGACATTATTTTATGATATTTCCATGGTACATTAAGATCAGCTATGTAAACATGTGATCCCCAATTGATATTAACATGATCATCTAAATCAAAAGTTGTTACCCAAGCTACAACATTATTCGATGATATTTTAGCTAAACATTTGAAACACATATCTTCTTCCATTTGTTCATTTTGAAATTGAGTTTTCCATGCTTGTTTACGAAATATCGAATACACCAAATCCATTTTACCGGTCGGATGATTCGTAGAAACTTTAACATAAATTACATAATTGTTTCATATGACAAATTAATTTCATCTTCCACAATTATTTATTGTTGTAATAACTTTGAAATTATAGGAAAAAATAATAATTTTAACTCTTGTTGTTTGAGAAAAACTTCTACATTATTAAACGTAAACAAAAAAAATTCATCCGATTAATGTTATTAACTACTATCATGTTATATTAACAGAACAACACAATTTTCAACGCTGCCAATTTTCTCATTTTTATCACAAATAAGATAACCCAGATGGTGGACTATTTGATTTACTAATAACCTGCCTCAAATCAGTGATACCATGTATAAGGAATGAATTTATTGTATAGTACCTTTTACTATAATTATTGTATCAAATAATTGATTATGCGTGTATACATGAGAATCAATGCATATTAATGGAATTACAAAAAACAGCCAAAATTTCAATAGCTTCAATATATTATTTATTGATTAACTTTTTGACCTATCTTTAATCTAACCTAAATCAGTCTTTTTAACTCTATTGCAGATTAAATAATTCCATTTTATCTAAAAAAAAAATTACAAATTTAAAAATCGCTAATTTTCGAAATTTTTTCAATTTTAGCTTCATGCGAAGCTGAGAAGGTATTGGTTTTACTAAGATGTGTTTATTTTTTTATTTTTTTTTTTTTCTATCTGTTACCACTTTTTCTCAGCTCTCACCGAACCAATTTCTTTCAATGATACGTCAAAAGATCACAAATTGTATCTAGTCGAAGACATTACCCTCAAAAATTGAAAAAAATGCCCTCGTTCCCCGTAAATGGGGGAAACCTCCAAAAAAATTACGAATTTAAAAATCGCTAATTTTCGAAATTTTTTCAATTTTTTTTACTTAAAAGTGCCATAACTTTTTCAAAAATAAACATATCAAAATAATTCTTTTTTATATAGATGCATAATATCATTACCTTTCATTTGGTATATTTTTTTCATAAATTTAATCCTTAACCTGCCCACAAGGGGGGATTTAAAATGACAACTTTTTCACAAAAAATTAACTTTTTCAACTTAACTTTTGAAAATGTTCCGGAAGGTCTGACACTTTTATATATATCTTAAATTAAAGCTAATGTAATATACTTTATCGTGAAAAAAAAAAATTTCGGACTTTATTTTATCTTCACGGTGAAAATGGCTACCGAATGCTGTTATTGTGTGAAAATTTTCGATTTTATTTTTTACATTTTTTTAACTTTATAATGCTATGACATATTGAAAAGTGTATGGATCAACATTATTTTTTTATGAGAAATAATATTTTTTAATAATCCTTTTTTCATTCGACATACTTTATCTTAATTAGGATATTAATAATGAACTAGCAGATCATGTAGCTTTTGGAATAATCCACCAATTTTTTAAAATTAAACACTATCTAAAGATTTGCATCGAAGCGTTTTTTTTTTGATAGTGATTTTAATCACTGTCAGATATCATTATACTTGATCCATCTATACACGTCACCACTGTGCCGCGACCCACCTGTGCTGGGTTTTTTTACTATGATGTGCTTCTTTATTATTATTATAATTTTTTTTTTACTAAAAACTGCCATAACTTTTTTAAAAATGAACATATCAATATAATTTTTTTTTTATAGATGCTTGATGTCTTTACCTATTATTTAGTACATTTTTTTTATAAATTTAACCCTTTACCTGCCCACAGGAGGGGATATAAAATGACAATTTTTTTACGAAAAATTAACTTTTTCAACTTAACTTTTGAAAGTGTTCTGGAAATACTGATACTTTTATATATATCTTAAATTAAAGCTAATGTAATATACTTTATTATGGAAAAAAAAAATTTCGGACTTTATTTTGTCTTCACGGTGAAAATGGCTACCGTATGCTATTTTTGTGTTAAAATTCTCGATTTTATATTTTAAATTTTTAACTTTATAATGATATAACTTATTGAAAAGTGTATGGATCTACACAATTTTTTTATGAGAAATAATATTTTTTAACAATCCCTCTTTCATTCGACATACTTTATCTTTATTAGGATATTAATAAGGAACTAGCAGATCATGTAACTTTTGGAATAATTTAATTCGAGCCTCCTGTGTCCGTTTTATTATCGGATATCAATTCGAATATTTTTTATGTTTGTAGCGTTACGCTACAACTTTAGTGCCGTTTGTCAGTTGCAAGAAAGTCCGCTGGACAGCGCTGTTTTTTAAATTTTATTCAAAAGAATATAATATAATGTATTTTTTTTTAATTTAATTATATAGATAATAATGCTTGTATTAATACCCTTTTATGTTACATATCATTCCAAACGGGAACTCGCAATTTAAATAAGATATTAAAATGCACATTTATTCATTACAAAATATTAAAAATAAATGATCAGTAAACGTTTAATCTACACTATTCAAGTGATGGGGGCCAGTATAAGGTACACCCTCACTGCATATCTTGTTCTTTTTTTTTCCTGTCTTTTCCACTGTTAAATTAATTGCATTATTTATTGCCGACTACATTACGTGCATACACCGCTCCACCGAGTAAGTTTCTTTATTTCTTTCTTAATATCTTAATCTTTAATATATAGAATTTTCAACGGTGCTTGTAACAACGCGTTACCAAACGTGATCAAAATTTTATATATTCAAATTCTTTTCTAAAATAGCTAGTTTAATCTTCAACGGTGATTATAACCTTCGCGTTATCAACCGTGATCAAGATAACTAGCTTTTTCTAAATATTCCTTTTAATCCTTTGCACCGGTGCTCGTAACAACGCGTTACCAACCGTGATCCAAAGGGTTATACTTCCCTCTTTACCTATATTAAGTAGTTCCTAAAGTAAGACTGATATGATAAGTAGTTGTTTAGTATAGATATATTCGTCTTTTTTAAAAATTAAACAAAATAAGTAGATTATTTGAACAAATTGCGTTGTGGTTTTGTATTATTGATAAATTTAAGTTAAGTAATAAAAACTCAAAAGAGTACAAACGTAGAAACGTTTCATGCTAATAGTTTATTCTTAGCATTAACTGTCAAATATTTAAAAAACTATTCCCATATATTGGATAACAACCGAATATTTGAAAATGTATATAATATATTTAGTAGTGGTCCACAATCATCAATTGTAGTGCGCCTACTTATACCACAAATGATGATAAAATATACTGAACAGGACAAATTTGGTAGGAACGGAAAATGCGATTCAGTTTTGTTGTAAAAATTCGGTAGAAGGCGAAAATTCAGCCAACAATGAGCTCTAGCGACAAACATGTTATTAGAATACAAAATTTCAAAAATAGTGGAGGAATCATGAAAATGTACAAAAACATGTACAATAATAGATGGCACCGTTACTTTAAAATCCCCTCTTGTACGAAAAATGTATAACAAATACAATAACAATACTCATCATTTTGGCCTGGTAAATTGCTAGAAGTTGGAACCGATTGAGATGAAGGATAAATGGATAGATAGAACGATGGATGAACTGTTGTGCAAAACTTAATGACAACGCTAATAATAACGATGAATGGCAAGACGCAGAGACTCAAAATGTAATGGAAAATAATATTTAAAACACACAAGACAACAAAGTTACACAAACGTCAAATATTTATTGAAGGGTAAACAAGATTATAAAATGATTGTCGTACTATGCGAAAGAAGTAAAATTACACAATATACAGAAAAATACGTATGCCGTGTCGAATATAAATTTGAACAGCCATGGAGGCGGTTTAGATGAACGAGCGCCTCTCTAATCACCATACCACTAGTGTTGCCAAATTAAATGAACTTGCATCCACATCTATATCCGACACATATTTTGCAATTGAGCCGAATGGGTTTTTCAAAATTTAGAGATAGCGCCACAATCGTTGAAAGTCACGACATAAGTTGCTTATGTAAATTATTTTATCACAAAGGTACAACCACCGCACCGATAAGAGCTTGTATTTAGATTTATGTATCCACATTTAGATTAAAGCAATCATTTTATAGATTGAATGATTATTTATCGTTAATATTGTTATCCTAAAAGATAAGAATTTACAACAAATAATCATTTTTTTTACAATAGTATTCCCATAATTTTTTACTAGTGTTTTTTCTAACAAGAAGAAAAGTTTTCAAAAAACCATATTTTATGTTGTAAAATAAGTAATCAGCATTCAATTTAAATTGAAACATGGGCTGATCTCAACTTTATTTTATAAAAGACGCATTTAGTTTTTTTTTTTTTGTCTGCTGAAATAAAAATAAGTAAATAGTGAAAATATTGATTAAAAAATTAGTGATATCCTTTTTGATAAATAGTTTAGACTTAAACCTTTGGTGATAGAACCAGTTATTTTACTAAAGGTTCATATTACATCATTTTATGAAAGTATTTTGAAAATTAAAGTAAGACTTACACATACTCTAACTAAAAAATATGTATCTATAATACTAAAATTTTTGTATTTCAGTGGATCAATCCAACTTAAATCCATCTAGACATATATTGACTAATTATGCTAATCAATCATTAGAAAAAAGTAATTCATTGAATTTGCGAACAGACTATGCAACTTTACCATCATCTCAACTTCCATCATCACATAACCATCCTCATAATTTCTGGTCTCAGCAAAACTTTAACAATGTATGGACACAATTTCATACACTAGGATCAGCAACTTCTACTAATTCGATTGCTATTACATCACCTTGTACTACTAATACTTACAGTCCAACTACAAGTTCTAGTATGAAATCGTCTCCTCGTTGGCGATCATTCAGTGTTAATTCAAGACAACGCTCTCCTTATCAGTTTGGAAATACTCCTAGAAATAATCATTCTAGACAATTTTCTTCTAATAATGTAAGTTGTTGTAAATACAATAATGAAAACTATTGCCATAGAAACAATTTAATGTTAAACGCTTAGTGTATATTTGTGAAGCCAATTGATAATATTTGTGACTATTAAGTATTTAATTAAAATCCATGTGCTTCAATTTGTATAATATAATATTGGAAATAATACTACTATTTACATAAAGTGGTATCTTTGAATTAATACTGCATTTACCACAGCCCGTTCTGAAAAATTCTATTACTTTTTTTCTATTATATAAAGTTTGTTACTTTCTTTTTTAAATAATTGGTATAGTTTTGAACTATAAAAGCATATTTGTATTATTTGTCTCTAGAATAAAAAAAACTATAAATATATTTTTTTAGTTCAAAAATCAAAGTAACTATTTTTTAGTCTATTTCTTACAAAATATGTTGATGAGTATATAGCAACTTTAGGATAAGTACTTATTCAGTTACAAACATTTTAATACATAAAGTGGGTAAGTAGTACTAGTGGAGTGTACTAATCTAAGTTGGGTCTTCTCCTTAAAATGTTGTCTACTTATTAATAATTTAAAATTTCAGACAAATAAAAAATTCTATTCTTAGTTTTTTCCATATTAGAAACATACAATAAAAAATGTTTTTAATGTAGTTTAAACCTGTAAAAATTATTTAAAAAAGAATGTAACAAAAAATGTTCAGTGCATCAAAAGTATTAGAATTTGTTAGAACAGTTAGAGCACCTGTATATCTGTTTTTTAGAATGGACATTTTTTTGGTAATACTCTGTCTAGTCAGTCAAGTTTATCAAATCAAAATTGGCAACAATTTAACCCAAGACCTCGATTTACTCCAAGACAAAATGTACGAATAAATAGGCCACGAAGTGCTGTTCAAATTCAAACAAATGGGAATAATCAAGTAATACAATTATCTCAATTTATATACTAATATGTTAATGTTTTAAATTAATTAGTTTAAAAAATATATACATTTTTTAAGTTCTTTGAATTATTTGTTTGAAAGAATTTAAAACTTATGCTTCTAATAAAATTATTTAAATAATTGTTTAAATTTTATCTTATTTAAGTCAAAGTATAATTTAGAGCTGAAGTTGCAAGTTGAGAGTGCAGAATATTTCATACAGCTAATCTACTTATTAAAACTAACCTGAAAATTTTTTTGTCATATAATATTTTATTAATTTTGTTTAAATTAAATTATTTACTCTTTTGTAAACATCTTTTGATATTGTGTATTAAATATTCTATCTTTTTTATTGACTTTTACAAACCATTTAGGTTCATTGCCACGACAATTACTTGCCTTCATCCATCTTTATTTTGAGTTAGTTCTTCTCTGCTATTTACTCCCAACCTCTTTTATAATTCAAACTTGTGGCTAATCCAATAGGGCCTTCAGACTTTCGCATGTCCAGCTCATCTCAGCCTACTACTTTTAAAGACTCAAATTATATTTGTTTCCCTATATAATTCTTCTATTTCTCGATTTGTTTTTAACACAAACTCCTCTCGAGTATTTATGTCTAGGCCAAATATCCTTCTAAGGACCTTTCGTTCAAAATTAGCCAGTCTATTTTCATATATTTTTGTTGTTACCCAAGCTTTATAAGCATATAGTGTTACCGGTCTCACTAGAGCTTTGTACAGCATTATTTTCATTCTCCATGATAGCATCCTTAATTACATATGTATAAAATACTACATTTAATATTTAAATACATTACGTATATTTTACTATTTATATACTACATTTATTATGCATTAAATACTATATTTATCTTTCTTCTTCCTAGGCTTATAGCGGTCCATTCAGGACCTTCTAGAATACTTTTCCACTTCTCTCTGCCCAATGCTACTCTTTATCTAACAAAGAATTGACTTTTTTAGGTCTTTCTATTAAATAAATCCATCACTGGCAGCATCTACCTCTTGGTCTTTTTCCTGTTATCTTGCTTTCTGTGACCTTCTTCATTAGCATACCTAAGGCTTACCAGATGCGACCTGCCCATTTCAGTCTCTTTCTAAATAAGGAATGCCATAGACTCGATTTATTGTACAGCTGCCACAGGTTTTCATTTGTTCTTCTTTTGAATCTATCCACGTCATTATTGTGTACCAGTCGATATATTTTCCTCTTGAAGCTCTGTAATTTCTCCATCTCTCTGGATGCTAGACTAGTCTTGCATCTGTATGTAACTATGGGTCGCATGTATGTACAGTATACTATATTTATTTTTAAAATAATTAGGAATCAAGTTCAGTAGCTGAAAGTAAGACCCGTAAACGTAAACTAAAATCTCAACAATCTGGAGAACCGCAACGAGCTCAAAAACCTTGGAATCGTGAAGATGCAGAGAAAGCGATTGCTGCTGAGATGGAACTTCGTACACCTAAAAATAACCAACAAATAATGATAAGATTTCCGGACCATGAAATAACAAGACAAATTGTACAGAATTTCCATTCAGACATTAAATCTGTACATTTTCATACACCTTGTAACCCAAGGTAATTAAATTAAGGGTCTTTAATTGTTGTATTTACTATTTTTATTTTATTTTGTTAAGTGAACATAATTTAAAAAAAAACAAAATCAACATTTAATAATGAAAAGCTTGAAAACCTTTTTTCATAGCTACAATATTAAATTGTAATTACCTTCCAGTAAGAAACTTGATATTAAAGGAAGAAATAATTTTTTTTTTCTAGGTATTGCTATGTACAAGTACAACCAAATGCAGATATAGAAAGTGTCGCTAAAGAATTAAATGAAACAATTTTTCAACATGAAAAGTTACGAGTGGAAATAAAAGAAAGTCAATTTGAGGAAAAACCATTTCCTGAATGTATTGATCCTTATACGTAAGAGTTAAATTAGAATTCAATGTTTTACAGGATGTAGTAAAAAAAAATGTCCAGTTCTGAAAGCTTTTTGGATAGAAGAGTTCAGGAAGAGTGTCATCATAACTATTAAAATATACTTTTTAGTTGATGTATTGGTTTTCAAAAGTAAAAATTGTGGCTTCCCAAAAATTTGATTAATAAATATTAACGAATGATCTCTTTCAGGGGTAACATGGGATGGTCTGTTTACTGGCCTCATTTAAGTATGTGTGATTTTTATTAGGGGGATTAATTTGAAGAAAAAAAATTTCAAACTTCGTTCACATTACTTATAAGAGGTGAAGATTTAAATTATTCAAATTTACCACATTATACCTTGAAATATTTCGAAAAGTAGCTCAAGGTTTTGAAAATCAACTACATTAGTGTATTGCCACTGATGATCAGTGTATTAAGAATTAAGACTATTTTCGTTTTCTTTTTCAGTTTTTTTTTTTTTTTTTTTTTTTATGTTATTGGTTAAATTATTAATTATTATTTATTTAATAAATAATAAAANTTTTTTTTTTTTTTTTTTTTATGTGTTTGGTTAAATTATTAATTATTATTTATTTAATAAATAATAAAAAACTATGATATCTATGGTTACAAAAAAAAAGCTAAATTTAATAGTGTTTGTTTTATGGATTTTTAAAACCCTAGCATTTTTTTCTCACACCTGTCTATTAATTGTATAAGATAGTTAATTGATTGAGTATTATAAACTCAATTTTAAGTAAGTTTAAAAAATGTTAACAAGATTGATAATTTTTTTTTAGGTTATATCTTGGTAATTTGCCAACTAACATTACATCTAATGCAGTTAAAGATGAATTTCCTAAAGCGACTCGAGTTGATATTGGCTTTGCTAAAAAAATGAAGTATACTAGGTAAAAATATTTAAAAATTTAGTTATTTAATAAAGTATAGTAGACAGTGCTTATTATGATCACATTGGGACCACAAAGAATTTAACTAAATAACAGTGGCGTAGTCAAGGTCTAAAGCCCCATAGCTCCATTAGCTAATTATCCAAATTAGCAAAAATTCTGGCTACTCTACTACCAAATAATCTCACTAAACAAACTTCACATTAAGTTTTAGGAAAAATTAAATCATCAAAAATTAACTAGTAAATTAAATTTTTTATTAACAGAATTTCAAAACCTACTAGTATTGTCAAATATTAAGTGTTATTAAATAATATTCAGATAAAATAAATTTCTTTTTAAATATTTGTCAATTATGCACTGTAATTTTGATTTCTTTATAGTTTTATTTTTGAATTTCTCAAAAATATCTAAATTAGTAAAGGAATTAGCCATATTTTGAACATAATGTTAACATTTTTGTTAAACTTTGAGAGCATCATATACAGAGAGAGGAGCTTCTAATGGTATATCTTTTTCAACTTTTTTTCATTTTCAGAGCTCGGGATAGTTTGATAGATGTTCATTTCTATTGTACATACTGAGCAATTTAAGCTTCTTGATCCCATACACATAAAACCAATCCTTCAGCATTAGCTAACCATCTTCTTCTTTTCCACACTGTATTCTCTTCCTCGACTTATTTTTATTTTTAACAGCAGAACTATCAAGTTCATTGCAATTTTTCAATAATGTGTTAAGAAAATATTAGGAAATTTTTGCATACCCGCTGTATTACATGGACTCATTTTAGAAAGCTTATTGTGTGAATTAAGAAGTGCCCTCTTGTCATAAACAGTTCACGTTTTTTAATTATGATTATTAATGACAAAAACAACTGTTTCGAGTAATAAGAGCACATAAATAACATAAACATGTTTTTTAATTTTAGATGATAATAGGGTAATGAAAACATTAGAGTTCTGCTTAGAATTCAAAAATAAAGCCAGCTTTTTTATACAAAATGTTAACATAAAGGGGATTGTTGATTTTACTAATTAAAATAGTTCCAGTGTATTTATATACAAATGATCAGAACCTGAATCAGGATAGCTGAATAATCATGTTATCTATGATTTTAATAAACAACATCTACTGTACTATAAAATTCTCAACTTTAATTTATAATTGATTATTCTATAGATATGCTTTCATTAAATTTTCAAATGCTGAAGATGCAATTCAAGCTTATAAAGAAAAATATAATTTAGTTATTGATAGTCGATCTGTAGTATTGAGGTTCAGACGTGGCAAAGGAAATGTTAATCCTCCAGGACAAGTAGATAAATTGGTACAAATAATCATAAAATATTTAGATTAATTTTTATGATTTTTGATTAATTGAATTAATCAAAAGTACTATATCTTTTTTAGCCTAATGAAATGAATGAATTTGATACGCATAGATCACCTTTGATAGTAAAACAAGAACCAGAGGTAATTTTATAATTTAACTAATGGACAAAAATTAAAAATTAGACAATATATACCAGTTCTCAATATTTAAAAAATATTATTATTTTACACTTTATATTATTATAACATAACTTTTCTAAAGTATTTATTGTTGTTTAAACACTTAAGGAGTTATTTATTTATAATACTTTTTATGAAAACATTATTTATTATATAACATTATAGAATGACTATTAACATGTTGAAACATTATCAAACTGTTAAAAACGGGTTTTTATTATTTTATGTAATTAACATTTTTTTTTTTTTTTTTTTTTTATGTTATTTTTATCCAAAACTTATTATAGTTATGGTATTCATTTTATAGTTTTATTTTTTCTTATATTTTTGCCTTTTAGTTTTAATACCTTATGAATAAACCCTAATATCTTAGAAATATATAACTTCAACTCAAGTGATTATTAAATTCATTTCATCTTCATTTAAAATCATTTTTATTGATTTTTTTAAGGAAATTCAAGAAATTGAACAATATGATTTACTACCTGAATGTGATGGCCCCGAAATCAATATATCTTGTATTAAACCAGAAATTATTGAAGATGAAGATGATCCAGATGCCATATATGAATCTAATTTGCCATATACAAGCGATTCCAATGTTAAATCTGAATTTCCTGATTATGACGATGAATATGAAGATAATTATTCTTGCGAGGGTGAAGCAGAAAATGTTCCATATACATTTCAAACAAATAAAAATGGTACTGTTAAAGTTGTACTAACAGGGAACAACCATGCCAAATGTATAGAGTCAAGTTTAGATGATATTGCAATTACACCTGTAATGATATTTTGCCACATTTATATAAAAAAATTTAATATAGCATATTTAATTTTTAATTTTTAAAGGTTATTGAAGACGATGAAGATAGAAGATGGGCTCAAAAGGAACATGAAGATGAGTTGGATTCTGATGAAGTTCCTTACTCATTTGTTCATAGTAAACAAAAAAAAGGAAATTTCTGTGATAATACATCATCATACAGTGTATGTATATAAGGTGTTACCTAAATACGGACACTAACTAAATTCTGAAATCTTTAATAAGTTTTTTCCTTTTTGGCATTCTATTTATTTTCACTTATGAATTTGATCATTATTTTATAAAAGTTTAAATTCTAAATAAATATTTTTTAGTATGAAAGTGATAAAAAAAGGATTTTATCCCCAGATAAAATTGAAGATGGGCATCAATTATCTAAACATATTACAAAAAAAAATAAGTAGAAATGCAAAATACAAGTAATTAATTTTTTATCAATTTTTATCAATAAATTATCAATACTATTTCTCTCATTTTAGATTAAAAAAACAAATACACAAGGCACTAAAATGATCAAAAATGTTCATATTTTTAATACTAAGGTCTTATAGAAATGCCACTCCTCAAAATACTTTCTGATTGTATAATTTATGCTTATACATTCTGTGTAGTTTTTCAATTTTAACTTATAAGTTACTTCGCTATTATAGCCGTCCTTAATTATTTGAGATGTAAATAAATAAAACAACAAAAAAACCATAATTTTATTTATTTTTTATGGTTATTGCTTTATTTACTATATAAACATATTTTCTTGAAATGATAATAAATTGCTATTTTGATGAAACAAAAATATTTATTTAGGTGTTAAAAAACTTCTTTAGTTTACTAAAATTTAATTAACTTTATTTAAAATGTTCAAAATTATTAAAAAGTAATTTAGTTAAATTTAAAAATAAAATAAATACAATACAGTAGTAAAAAAATGTAAAATAAAATAGGAAATATTTACAAATGTTGCTACTAACCCTTTCAAAACCAAAAATCATTATTTAAACATTTATAGAATTATTTTATTTTTTTTACAAAAAAAACCCAGGCAGCAAAAGACATTGATTATCAAGTTGTATATAATTTGAATAAACATAATTTAATTTTTTTTTTTCATAAAACCCTTAGTTCTTAGATAACGTACAATTAATGGAACAGATACAAGTGTAATTGATATTCTAAATGGTGCTAACGATTTGTGAATTGCATATGCTATGATAAATTGACTAGCACCTGCTACAATTTTGGTATTTTCATCTGTATTTGACATTCCTATGAAGGATATCCATTGTTGAACATCAAAACCATTGATAATGAAAAAATATATTGAGCCTAATGACATTAAAGATATACCAACATGAAATGCTACTAAAACAAAACCATACTCCTTGGCAGCCTTTTTAAATTTTTCTTTAGGCGTTAAATCCTCTTTGGATACTGTAGAAAAATATAATTTTGTAAAAGATACGGGTAACAAATTATTTTTAATAGTTGTAAAACACCTCATCACTGACTTGGTTTCATTTTGTGATTTATTTGATATGCAATTAAAACTTCTATGGCCATTCCTTTGTAAACGCCTAAATAAACAAACTGGCTTGCTATTGAAGGATGATTTCAGGATCAAGGACACAGAACGAAACATTTCATTAAAATAATAGTCCTTTATTATATAATGAATTAACTAATAAATTTGTTTTGTTATTCTCGAGATTTCAAAACACAGCACTGCTAAACGTGTTCTGAGATGTTAATACATTGTTTATCAAAATATATCTTGATGAAACAAAAGACATAGATTTTTGATATTATTAACTATAAATTTATTCAGCATTAATAGCACAACACGAACTATGATAAAATTGTTTGGGCGTGAGGCCTTATCAGGCGATTCTGTTTTGCAACACATTTTCTGTAGAAGGGGGCATTTATATAATATATGGGGAAAGCACCTTTGCCACGAACTGATAATGCTCCGACATTTACATACTTCGACATTTAACAAAGTAGTAATTGTTACGAACATCTGATACCATAGGTTACCAAAATTACGACGGATTTTACTCAGACATTAAATTTAAAAAAAAACCCAGCACAGTGGGGACGTTGCATAGTTAGGTCCAGCATAGATTTATTCTGACAGTGATTAAAATCACAATCATAAGAAATGCTTCTATGCAAATCTGTAGATAGTGTTTAAAAAATTTATGGACAAAAGCAACATCAACTTCTATTTCCTTAATTATACCCAGATTAGTAATTCTTTTAATTATATATTATATAATTTTTAAAATTAATTGTTTTAAAATTATTATTGATTTTGATTTTTAATATGTTAAAAGAAATCATTTTGAACCTTCTTTTTTTTGTCCTTCAAAGTGAAAGTTTTAATAAAAAAAAAATGAATTTATTATCATAACTTTTAGCTCAACTTGCAAGTTTGAAATTGATATTATTAAATAGAAAAAAAATGAAATTGTTAAGATTAATATGCAATTAGGAAATTTTATAATTACTATTTACAGTACATTTATCAGAAAAGTTAGATTTTTTTTACATTTTTCTCGTAATAGATCACTTAAATAGAAATCATAGTAATCATTTCTAATTAACTTTTGGTGTGTAAAAAGATTCTCCAATGGAAATTTTTAGAACTTAATTAATTTTGATTTACTTTAACTAAAAGAACCAATAAAAAAAAGTTGTTAAAAAGATTTACTCAATTGAGCGTATTATAATATTTGATTATAATTGTAAAAATCCATCGTTAAATTCAGGTGAAACTAAAAATAATTTTTTTTTATATTTATGATTTATATAGCAACATGTTACCAACAAAATTGGAATATTATAGACTGGTAATAGCACACACAAATAAATTTAAAAAATTAATAAATTACAAAGTAAAATTATTTACTATTGTAGTTGAATACCTTTATCATATCAAATATAATTCGAAAATAAATTAAGAATTAATAATAAGAATATCAGAAATTAATGATTTTAATTGTTTGTATGGAAAAAGCTGGTTAAGCTACTTTTTATTTGAATAAAGAATATTTTTTCAATTTTTAAGAGTAATAACTTAAACTAAATACAAATTGTAATAATTTGACGTATTGTTGCAAAAAGTAGGTCTAGTGAGGGTTGGCAAAATGAATCGTAGCCACAAAAAGAACCACATAGTAAAATAATATTAACATGAATATCAATTTCCTCTCGCGAGAAGAGACTATAGTAATAGGATTCTTTATATTTATTGAAGTTATTGAATCTAAATGAGATAAATATCAAATGATTTAAAAATTTTATTCTATCTCAAAAAAAATGCAAAATATTAATTGGTACTGACGGATTCGAACCTCGTATCCTTAGCGCGAAGGACACAATTGTAACCAATTCGGCAACTGTTCGTTGCTCTCTCCGCACGAAAAAATAGCTATTTAAGCCAACTCAAATTTAAAATTTACTTTTTCGACTTTAAAAAAGTAAAAAAATTTAATACGTTTAATATCTTGTCTTATGAACTTTATTCTATGTCAATTAAATTATATAATATTCATGAAAATCAGTGTATTCCCCTAATAAGATTAATGTCGAATCCTATCATCAATGAAACGTACCCCTATATTTTTTAACTAAACTAATTAAATGTTATAATATTAATGTGCTTATAATGTTATAATAAGCACTAATAAGGCGAGATAAAAAAGATTTTATGTCTGAAAATTGGAATCGTTCTTCTTTCCCCTCCAAAAAAAAAAATTTAAGGGCTCACACCAGTTATGTAACGGGTTGTTTTAGTTCAAAGCCCTCTTTCTTACCTTTATGTACCTTTTTTATCAAAAGTCGGATACATTTCGGGGATCTTTATTATAATAATTATTCGTTAATAGACAGTAATCAATTATAACGCTATTTTATTATATTAATTAATATTTATTAATTAGTGATAAGGGTTATATTTTTCCATCAGTTATTATATTGCTACTATATTCATCTACTCCGAAATTTGATAATTTTTAATTCGATTTCGCGAATAATCGGTATCCGGAGCTAATTTCATTCGGAGCAATCAATTAATAGTCCTATTCGGAGTATTCATGGTCTTAGTAAAATCCAAATTTTTGTAACCCTATATTCGTAGTAAATGTATTCGGAGGATTTTTTTACAGTGACGGAGTAAATGAATGTCTGGGCATCATCAGTTCGTGGCAATCTCCGTAACCCTTTATATATGTATTCAAAGTGACCCATTAAATATAAGACATTCATTTTCTTGTAAACGATTGTAAATTAAAAATGTTCATAAATAAAAAAATTCTACAATAATATGTAGTTAAATCAATATTTTTCATATCTTTAGTTTAATTATATGATAGAAAAAAAAATTTAATTTGTTTTATATTTTTATTTGATAAAACGTTCTTCTATTGTTGATTATTAAAGTTTAACGATTTGACCAATTTTCCAATGATTAATTTGCTTTTGAGCATACAGTAGTGGTTATTTCTTCATGATATACATAAACTGGAACACGGAAACAATCTGCTCGACAAAAATTACACAACAAATAACCACTTCCAATGCCTATCTCGATGTACAATATTTTGATAACATAATGCAATAGTTTATATTTTCGATATTTATTATAAGTTAATTAAATAATTAAACCTTAAAAAACATCTAGACTTGTTATAAAGACAGCGTATTATTTTAGTCAAATGTTGTGGTCAAGTAATTTTTAAATCGGCTTTTAAAAGATAAAATTATTTTTTGTAGTATAGCATGATGAGATACAGATTTCCTCCAAATCATGTTCAGAAACCGTCCCTAGAAAAGACATGAGAGTCAATCCACAACTTTCATTAACTAGGAACTATAAAAGCCGCAAGGCTTTACTTACAAAATAATCCACTGTTCATCTGTATGGTCTACACTGTACAAGTTACAATTTTACCATTCATTTTTATGCATATATGAATGTTTATTATAAACTATTTATTTGATAATTGTTTACGTTATATTCTTTTGAAATATTATTTATACATCTAATAAGTCAACTGAGTTCTATTATTTATTTCAACTTGCTGTTTTTACGGTTACAACCAGAAGCATTACTGTCAAAGGTTCTCAAATCTGAGCCCAAGAACAAATACAAAAATTCTTGCGGGTCAAATATTTAGTCTGTAAAAAATTTAAAATAAATGCTTTAACAGTGGGTGGTTTTGTAAATAAAAAAGTGTAAATTTAAATTACATTTTTAAGAAAATGACGCACATTATAATATTTTTACAATACAGGTTATTCGTTTTTACTGCAATTTATGCATTTTCATTGTTATATTTTAAAAGTTATCTAATATTTTTTGCAACTTAATTAGTGACTATTTAATAGTGAACAGTATTTTTTTAACATTTAAATAAATACAGGTGCGGCATAACTGTCTCCCTATTTTCAATACGATCTCGTTAAAAGTTAGAAAAGTTAGGATAGCGTAAGTACAAGCGGCAAAGTAAACAGTTTTATCTTGAAACGGATTTAGTCTGAACTATCATGTGGACCGATCCACAGCGCGCTTTCCCCGTGGAAGTGTACATCCGCAATTTTTTTTAGTGACGAGGCACTTTTTTACTTGTCTGTCAGCGTAAACAAGCAGAACTTCTGTTATTGGTGTGCCGATAATCCAAGAAAGGTACACGAAAAGCCTCTGCATTGTGAGAAAGTCACAGTTTGGTGCGCTGTGTCAGGAATGGGGATAATCGAATAATAAAAGACGAAATAAACTCGTGAAATTATAAAAATATCACATTATATGTGGGTTTTTCTCGTTATGTAATCGTTTAAACTAAAAATAAACTACATCACAGGACTCCCAGTAAAATTTCATTAAAAATATATTACATATAAAATAAATATTATAAATAATATAATAAAATAAAATTTGAAGTGGGGGAACCAGAAAAACCACAATTTTGGAGATAGGACATTTTAGTTTTTGATTTCGCTATTTTTAGGTCCTACTGAATATCATCCTACTACTCGTGACATTGAATTTACTAACACCTTGTATAATCGTGAAGTCAGAAAAAAAATTATTTTTAGTCATTTATATATTTTAAATCATAATAAAATATATTGTTAAGTAATTCATTTGTTAATGAAAAGAGTTAAATTTATTCAATCTAAACACACACTGTTGATTAAAAAAAAAAATAAAAAATTGGTATTCATAAATTTAAATAAGTATAGTGTATAATAATTTAAAGTATTTCATATTATTTTTAGATTCGATACAAAACTGAGAAGGTATTAATTTTATTATGATGTTTTTTTTTTTTTGTGTTTGTTACCACTTTTTCTCAGCTCTTACTCAACTGATTTCTTTCAACGATACGTCAAAAGATCACAAATCGTATCTAGCTGAAAACATTACACACAAAATTTGAAAAAAAAATTCCCTCGTTTTCCGTAAATGGGAGAAATCTAAAAAAAATTACAAATTTAAAAATCGCTAATTTTTGACATTTTTACTATTTTTTTTTTTTTACTTAAAAGTGCAATAAATTTTTGAAAAATGTATGGATCAATACAATTTTTTTTATAGATACATGAAGTATTTACCAATCATTTTACATATTTTTTTTTATAAATCTGACTTTTTTAATTTTATTGACATTCAAATATATATTCTGAATACCTTTTCAACCATTTCTTCAAATACTTATTGAAAATATAAAAAAAAAGTATTTTTTACAAGATTGATGAACTCATTCACTTTTGCTTATAAAAATTAAAATAAATTTATTAAAAATATTATTTTTTAGTAATGGAAAAAATTAATTTCTCAGTATCGATCAAGTTTATTTTACTAGTAGTGTACTTAGTCCAAACTGAAAGAAAATTTCTTTATCTTTATAAATTTAATGAAACAACGATTTACTTGGTCTACAAAGCATTTAATAATATTTATTGGGCACTAAATAATAATGCCCAACTTTTATATTTGTGTATTTTCAGGTTATGACAAAACTTAAAAAAAATATATATAAGATATTTATGTCTTTTAATTAGTATATTTTATAATGCATAAGGTTTTAGGTGATATAAATTTATTGACTATTGCAAATCAAGTTTTAAATTTAGACTATTAAGTAAACCTAAAATTAGCTAAATTTAAATATCATCAACATATAAATAAAAATTAAGTCATTTTCAAAAACTTAAATACTTCAGTAAGTTTTTGCTAATACTTACTTTACATACTTAGTAAGTAAAAATCTAAAATTAATTTTATTCAAAATAACACAACAAAGTTTATTTTTTTAATATTTATTTTTATACTATTTTTTGCATAAGTTTGGTATGTTTATACTCTACTTTAATTATTGAAAATGGTATAGAAATTTGGAAGACATAAAATAACAATATTTAAAGGTTTCGTTTTAGATATTATAACTAATCAACCTCAAATAAAATTATACAATTATTAGATAAATATTTTATCTATCTATATTAATTATTAATATAATATGACTATTATTGATAATTCCAAATTACAAAATTTCTCACTAATGAACAAAAATAAAATCATTATATAAGACTAAAAAATGTATGTTATAAAGGAAACAATACTTTAAATTAAACTAATTTTCCAAAAATTGTAACATTTGGGTTTTGAATATCACTAATACTTTGAATTAATTTAAGTTCTTTGTTAAACATAAAGTTCTTTGGATTAGCTTGTATTATATCTGTAATTACATAAATATTTAATAAAACAAATTATTATACAAAATATTTGAGGGTTTTGTTTCAAAATAGAAGTAGTGCCATGTTTAATAATTTTAAAATTATCATTCTATTCTTAAAGATAATTTAAAATGGGTTTAAAACATTTTACATAAACACTGCTAATAAAAAATTTTACTCTTACAATGAACAGTACGTTTTAGAACAGCCTGAATAGTAGCAATAGTTTTTTCCATAGATTCTTTCAAATTATTATTATTTAATGACATCCATAGTAATAATAAAGCAGCAAACAAATCACCAGTACCAATAAATGAATACTTGATGTAAGGTATGTCAATTTCTACAATATTTTCACCTGTGATTTAAATAAAAATTCGAAATTCAATAAACTTTCAAATATTTAATGTTTATAAGAAAACACAAAAGGATATAATGATATTACATTTAAAATAGAAACTTTAAGAAGACTCTTGTGTATCTTCCCTTTAATTACTTAAATAATAAAATATTTGGGAGTTTAAACCCTAAGTATATTTCTAAAACTAATTACATAAAAAATGTAACTTATTTAGAATATTTAAAACAAAATTATTTACTTCATAATTTAGTTAAGATCTGTAAAAAAATACTAAAGACCATCCAGAAAATGTTAATTTTTAGATTGGATTAGGTCAATTATAAAGTTTGAAGACTTGTACAATACATTTGAATATGTTTAAAAAATATATAATTAAATTATAAAGATACAATTAAAATCAAGTAAAATGCATGATACCTACTAAAAATACTTTTTCCAACTGACTTCAAATTAGTTTCACTATGATTGAATGAAGAAACTACCACAGTTTTACAACCCAAGTTTTGTAATATTGTAATGGCCTCATTTATATCTTTTACAGTATTAATAATTTTACCAGATAACAATCTATTGTTATAAATACAAAAACATATATATATAGTTATCAATAATTAATTATATAAAAACAGGATTAAATCTTACTCAAGTTCATATTCATTGGGAGTAATTATATCAGTTAAAAATATTATTTCATTTTTATAAACATCCAACATTTCTTCAGGTACATACATTTTTTTGTTATCACCCAATACTGGATCACAAACTGTAAATATAAATATAATAAAACTACTGAAAATAAATAATATATGAAGAACAAGAACACAGAAAATTGTTCTATGTATATTTATTGGAATAATTACAGTTTTTGCGAGGAGGTATTCATTCAAAAATAATAAATTTTCAGGACACTAAAAATTAAAAAAAATTATAAATAAAATTTATTAAATTCAAATACAAAATAACCTGTTTATTGGAAAAAAACAGTGATTCCACTAAATGAAGCACAATATTCTAATCAATAAATAATTTTAAAATGATAAAATTGATTTGAAAATCTACTACTCAACCCAACTATTCAAAAATTTAATAAATTAATATTAAAAATACTTTTACTTTTAATAGTGGATATACAATATGAGCACTATGTGTAAATTCATTTACACATTGAAGTTATATCTATTAAACATTTTGTTGTAAAACAAAGATTTTTTCACAAAAATAAACTAAATTCAGAAGAATTGATGACTGGAAATTAGATAGTTTCTCAATGACTATTTTGTTGTAATATATATATATATATATTAAAACCTCCTTTTAACGGAAGCTTTTTTCTGTTAAAAGAAAGTTTTCACCTAATAAAGTTCTGTTGAAAGGAAGTTTCAGTGTACAAGAATTAGTAGCAAAAGGTTAGATCAATGTTACATTTTCCTGCAGTTAAAATTTTTTTGTAATCTGTCCCTGATTAAAAAAAATATTTTTTTTTTATAATAATCAATATTTTTATTTTTTATTAATATATAAAAAAACTTAACAATATTACTATAATTATATTATAATAAGGAGAATGGACTTAGAATTATTGACTGGTCAGTGCTACTAATAGAACTGACTGACCAGTGTTGTTTAAAGAAGATAAATTGAAGTTGTTTAGTCACACTCTACTTAAATGAAACAAACAAATAAAACAAATCTTCTAAAGCCATTTCTTATCTGCAGTAAAAATAATAGTAACTCCTAATGATATTTTCTTTTTTATAGATATATTTCATTTTTAAGTTATCTAAAAAAATAAAATACTATAACTTACCAAATATTAAATTAGGGTTTTTTTCTTTTAAAATTTTATAAACTTCAGCCACTTTTGATAGAAATTTTGGACATCCAATATAACCAGTCAACAAATGAGAGTAAAAGTGTATATCGTTTTCAACAAGACCAGACACTAATTCCACTAAAAATATAGATAATTATTAAAATTTCTACTTTTTTTAAATGTAAAAATATATAAATGACTTTATAATCTAGTTTATACTCATACTTAGGTTTTGTTCATTCAACACTTGACCATAAAACAATTTATAACCGGTATGATTTGAAAGTTGAACAGAATTGATGGCATCAACTTCAAATCCCATAACCTAAATTAAACAAAAATTAAAAATAACTTTAAATAAACAAAATATAGATGATATCTGAAAATAATTGAATGAATCACTATCAAAAGAAATGCTTTGATACAAATCTGGAGATAGTGTCTCTTATTTCCTTAATTATATCCTGATTAGAAGTTTTTAGGTTTATAGTATAATTTATGAATAAATATTTAATAAATTTGTTCAATTTTGACAACCATTTAAANTAAACTTCAGCCACTTTTGATAGAAATTTTGGACATCCAATATAACCAGTCAACAAATGAGAGTAAAAGTGTATATCGTTTTCAACAAGACCAGACACTAATTCCACTAAAAATATAGATAATTATTAAAATTTCTACTTTTTTTAAATGTAAAAATATATAAATGACTTTATAATCTAGTTTATACTCATACTTAGGTTTTGTTCATTCAACACTTGACCATAAAACAATTTATAACCGGTATGATTTGAAAGTTGAACAGAATTGATGGCATCAACTTCAAATCCCATAACCTATAGTATTATAGTAAAATTAATACCTTTTCAGATTCACATTGAAGCTAAAAGAATGTTATTTTTAAAAATCTTAAAAATAACTTTATTTTCTAATGGAAATGGAGGATAAATAACCATTTTAAAGGTAAGAGTAAAATTTTTTCAGAGGTCATTTATTAAACCTACATATAAGACCACAAATCTAAATTAATCAGACATGAATTATACCTATTTGGGGAAATAAAGCCAGATTTTTTGACATGTCGCATAAAAAAAATGTTCATAAAAATCGTTAACAAGTTTTTTTTTTTTTAATTATTTTATCAACACTATGATCTTTTTATAATAGACCCTTATTACTTGTGGGCCAAATGAATATTCCCCTTTAATCCAAAAGACTGAAATTAACCAAAGTACCTAATACAATAATTATATATTAATATAAGAGACAAACTCTATTCCATAACATGCCTTATATAAAAAAAAGTCAAAACCACTATTATGAAAAATAAAAACTAAATTAAACGATCAAAATCATCCAGACTATTTGGGTTTAATGTCCTCCCAATAACATTTTCAGTCCAAAACCAGGAAGATTATAATTATTTGTATTGAATATCTATAAGTCTACAATATATACTTTTTATACCAATATTGGCATATTATATTACAAAATATGTAAAATTGATACTCGGAACACAATAATACATATTATATATATTGTTCACTAAGTATATTTACTTCCGTATTTTGTTTTTTTTTTTATTACTTAACAAATTAAATCATGAAAAATATAATGCTATCTCATCAACAATTCAATGTCGTTCTAATTTTTAAGCTATTTCTAATTTATATATTTATAAAACTCAATTTCTTTAAATAAAAATACATATCCTAGTAATATAACTATTATTTATCAATATAATATACTTGTAAAGGGAAAACGGCACTTTTGTTCCCTACATAACCACTGACTACATGACTTTGAATAGACAAAACTCTTTTTGGCAATTCCATAATGCAAATCTTCTATATATACTATAAAATCATATATTATACATTTAATGTTTGAATATATTTATCAAATAAAAATGTTATTAATTTAAGCAATAAAATAAAAAAACTATTACAAAATTTAAAAAATATTATGACTATTGGAGTTTATTCACTATCTCCTCCATTTAACCATCACAAGATTATATTCATTATAGGAAATAAAAATATGAAATATACATCCTTTATATGTTAAAAACACATCATAGTAAAAATACCATTCAGCTTTGCATCAAAGCTTAAAATACAAGAAAATTAAAGGTAATAAGTAACTACAATGTCATAATATTAAGTTTAATGCATTAATTATTAATTAATTGGTGATATTATTGTTCCTAATTCTTTGAATTTCAGAAATAATATTTGCTTATTATTCATCTTGGTTGAATTTTAACCAAAATATTAACATGATGAAATGACAATTCATAATTAAATTAGACAAATAATTAGTGAAATGATAAAAATAATAACTAAAACTTTTTAGATTCTTTGTTTATGATTTAATTGGACCTACTGATGCAATAGAATATGTTAACTATTTGCTAATACCATCAAATTCGTTGAGGAAATAACGTAATCTTTACGCCGTATAATATTTAACTTGAATATGATAGTACAAAATGATCTTTGTTTAATGTAAGCATCAATTTCATACAAGTTATCGTAATAATTTCATAACGTTATTTATAAATTGTGAATATCATTAATTATATTACAGAAAATATTGATAAATGAAGGGGAAATTTATTTAATACACTTTCATTTCATCCCATTTGTAGATAAATTGTGATAACTAACAAATGGGTCGGTACTCGTGTAATCGGTCCAAAGTAACGAATACATGGTGGAACGAGTAGGACCGATTACACTATCGTTCCGCTGGTACAAAATACAGTTGATCCCCAAATGATAACAGTAATGACCTAAGAGCATAGATTAAATACATATAGATAGACCACGCCGTACACAATTTTGGCAGTCCAATTTTTATCATGAATGGACGCAGGGAAACGATGCACTGGACGCAGGCGATTATGCTGATAGATAGCGTAAATTTTGAGTGCTTCTATTGGTTGAAATATACGTGGTATTTTATATCTTTAATAATTATTAAATGAATGTATGATGCACATAATTAAACTGTTATTGTTATGCACGTTAATTGCATTTTATGACATAATGTAAGGTTATTTATGATTTTAACTCTTTGTAATTATTTTTCATTGAAATTTTATTTAATTTTTTATTTTAATACTATACTAAGAATCCTTAACAGGACTTTGATATAAAATGTGGTATTACAGTACAAGACTAAACTGTTGGTCTCTAAATATTTTTATAAATTATTTTAAACAGAAAGCAGTGGCAGATAAATTACTTTGTAATTAGGATGAGTTGAAAAATCTTTATGATAAAAATCATCATGTGAGCTGTGCCCCAATATCACAAAGCTTTTATATTATACTTATTTTGTATTTGTATTACTATATCAAGATATATAATAATCACATTTAATAGTCCACAATAATAAAATATATTATTATGGACTATTAGATGTGCATACATGGCTTTCTTTTTATTAAGTCCGCTTCAAATATTTCATTTATTTTAGAATAGTATCCCATTAAATTTACCTACTTATGTGGTAACCAATTGAAACCAAATTTTCCAGGGATGCCAAATAATAAATAAAGTGGGTGTTCGAAGTCCAATTTGACAACGCGGATAAGTGTTGTCAGGAAGAGTCAAAATAATAACTAATTATAATATAACATTCACTGATAGAACACTGACCACTGAGAAGATGGTCAAGTCTCTTTTTATATTTACATTGTTCATTAAATAATCATTAAAATATTAATACTATAATACTTTATAGTAATTATAATGTTGCATATAAATTCCTTAAAACTAAAATTTACAAAATAATTATGGGTTCACGACACCATCACCCTTAAAGAGAAATAATATCTAAAATATTATTTCAAAAATTTTAATACATAACACATTTGAGTCACAATAAGATACACAGCAAACTGATATAAGTTAATACAAAACAATAATACATAGAATAAATAATTAATAGTGTTTTCATATATATAAACATGTAACATATTTTAAATAACATAAATATATAAAATAACTTATTTTGAAATCATGTATTATAAATTCTAAACATTCAGAAATTATGAAAAATATAAAATTTTAAAATTTGTTAAAATAAGATATCTAATACTTTGTTTTTATTTTAATTTTTACTTAAAATTATGTTTCTAATCTAATTAATTTATCAAGCTAGTAATACGATACTCAAACATGATTTTGCATGTTTATACATTTTTTTTAAATAATAAGCACTATTTTTGTATCTAGCTTTTCTGAAAGGTGTAACTTTATTTTATTCATAAACATAACTTTATAATTTTTTACGAATACATTTATTATGTATCATTTTTTCCACTTAACACATCATATAGTTAAGATAACATAATGACTCAAATAAGTATTAACTTATTGATTTGTTCTTTTTTGTAGGTATTGAGTAAATTCTATACTAGTGCCTTTTTAAAAAATATCGTTAATAAATATTTCTGACATGGTAAAAATAATTTAGATCATTTAATCTTTGTAAAACTCTTATTTTGAACAATTAATTTATAAATTTTATGGAAATAACAAAAAAAGAGTATAAAACAAATCAAATATATATTTATTAACAGACAAAACATAAAATATATATTTCTTTATAAAATTTAGAATTCTAGGCGAATTCCATGGACTATTTGACTTTTCAAAGCTACCTTGCTTTAAAAGATTTTTTAATTGTTTATCAACTTCATCGTTATGACACATAGGGTATCTGTATTGTTTTATATTAATTGGATGAGCATTAGGAGTAATTATTTTATGTACAATTTGATTAGTATAAGATAATTTATCACCGGGTAAAATTAATATATCATTAAATTGATTGCATAAATTATTAATAGACGACTTTTCTTTGCCGTTTAAATGATTTAATTTAAGGTTTTGATTTAAAAGAGTTAATCTATTATTATTATAAGTATTAACATTATTACAATTGATAGTATTTACATATTATTTATGAGCATGAAATCTTGTTGTAAAAAATCAAATTTAATATTATTTATAGAAATCGAAACATCTTTTTCTGATGTGTTTAAAATCGGTATGATTGCGTAATTATCTTTGATTTATGTTATACAACTTCCAATAAAAACATTTTCTTAATTACTATAAGATCATATATATATAGCTAGAGATATAATTCCAGTTGTATAATTAGTATGGGTCATTTTTACTTTAATGATAGATTCTGACAAGCCTAATTTCATGAATTCATGTAACCCATCAAACTTAACACGATTAAAAATAAAATTTAACACTTTTTGAGAGATCGTAAAACAATTGTACTATTAAATTGACCACGTAAAAGAGTACGATTTAATAATACGATATCTCGGCGCCAGGATTATATTTGGAATTGCATTAAAAACAGAATGTATTAGATATGTTTACATCTTATTGTAACACGAATTATCATGCCTATTTTGTATTTTTGTGTTATTTTTAAAACCTATCAATGTAAAAATATCCAACTAAATAAAAAAATCTTCCCTATTTCATAATCACTATTCATATTTTCACTAGTGTACTGAAGTCTAAGGTCCCCTTTTGCTTGGTTTTACCATTTAATATATTTATTTGTATTATTATCTATATAATTATAATTATAACAATGAGTACACAACGAGGAAATAAGTGTATTTTTTTTAATTGCGGTAAAAACATATCTTAACTTCTTATTTTATCATTTTTAGTGATCTGAACTTCGGTTAAAATTGCTTTATTTGTTTGAATATTTTTTTCTAAAATATTTGTTTTTAAAATTTTTATATTTTAAACTATATTTTATATTTTAATTTATATATTATTAAAATTTGTTTTTTTTTAAATTTTCATTGTATATTTGAAAAAATAAATTACTAATTTTATACATGAAATCCTTATAATATGTGTAATTATTAATAAATATCTTTATTAGACTTGATTACTGGTAAGTTAAGAAATTAAACACCAAATAATATAAAAATCTTGACAGTGGACAAATCGGTAGCGAGAAATTGTTATGTAATAAGTTAAGATTTTCAACACTAAGAGAAAATTAAAAAAAATATATAATATTTAAATTTAATCAATATTAATAAAATAAAAAACACATATTTTATCGAATTCGTATTTAAAACGAAAAGTTTCATTTAAATCAAATAGCAATCGCCTTTTAGTATTAACTAATTCTTATCTTAATTTGCGCTAACGATGTTAGTCGTACATCAATAATCGTGTCTATTATTTGAATATCAGCAAACTGGACAGTTATTATTAAATATTTAATATTTTCGAGAGGATATATAGCGCTATCTCTACGGGTATAAATTAACAAAAAATCGGATGCCAATTGTCTGAATGCCGTGGCCTATTTATGTGTATTTAATCTATGCTAAGAGTATTTGAATAGTTCTTGTTGGGATTGTGTAGCTACGACCTACAGTAACTGTCTATTTGGCAAACCTTTGACTAGGCCACTCTCTTTTTACAGTAATGGAAAACTATCGCTATCTATTGGTTTTTTAATTATCTTTAAAAAAAACGTTACTAGACAACCAATTTTAAAACTGCTAATGGTATCCATTCACATATTTTAAATTAGTGATAGGCATAATCGAATTATTAGTAATCGAGAAAATTGGTCGAGTATACTTGTCTATTAAGAGAATCTCTTGAAATTTTACTCTAAATTAATATCGTTTATTCGTTTGATAAAAATAATCGATTATTTTTAATGGTTTTGAATATGATTCGATTATATTAAATACATTTATAACTATAACCAAATTTTTCAAATAGGTATAAGTAAAGAAATATGCATAAGATATTTTATTTTTTTTAATCGTTTAATTATTATTTTTTTTAATTTTAATTAAGTACCTATATTTTTGTAGATGCAATATTTATAGAGATAAACGTTAAAGTCCAAAAAGTACTGTGTTTTCACAAAAAATAAAATTAAACAGTTTTTATTAGTTAGATGTTGAACAATCAATGTTACGAAAAAATTCGTAAAGACCTTTTTCCTTTACATTATTGTTTACTGCATTATTAATTCTGTGGAATTTTTTTATTTATAATAATTAAAAAGATATATACAAAAAACCTAAATTATACATAATTTTGTGAATTTTCAATCCCTTTGAGGTGCGTAAAGTGATTGACCTAGGACACTCAAAATTCACTTATATTTTTTGTATGCTGTATAGAACAAAATTCCGATCATTTGACATCAAATTTGGTAAAAAAAATCACCAAGTATGAATAAGGCCCAACCTAATGTATTGTCTGTAATAAATATATATTGTCCATACAGATGATACATACAGTAGTACAATATATAATTTTAAAATTATAAAATTTTGAATATTTTCAAAAGCTATAAATTTACTTTTAAATATAGTAACTGCTAATGATCGTCCATAAATGTTTAATGAACTGTCGTAGATCTCAGTTCACTCTATATTAAAATCAGTATTCAAATCTCATTTTGAACCGTGCTATGAATAAATTTTGAACTGAGTTCAGCACCGTTGTTACTATATTAAATGAACCTGGTATGAATTTTAATTGCTACTTGGGTGGACTTTAGCGAATAATTAAATTGCATTCTTACTAATTTATTGAAATTTTTTAGTTTTATCAATAACAATATCATTTTTTAACAATTTCGTTAAAATCTTACCATATTCTTTATGTATAGTGTTCAGTAAGTAAGGAAACGGGTTTTTATTGTTCTCATTGTTTGTAACAATTGACCTGGGGGTCTATTTTTCAATCGTCCGTTCACGAACGTATACGTTCAGATTTTATTTTATATAGGTTTATATGGCGAACGTTGTCCGTGAACACGTTCGGAACGTATGAAACATCGAACGGACGACCGTTCAAAACATTAAAAAACGTTCGTCACAACGGATAATAGAAACCATCCGTTAGCGAACGGTGGGTCGAACGGTCGATCGAACGGACGGTCATAAATAACAAAAGAAAGGTTTGACCCTTATACTTGCCTTTTAGACAAACATATTTACCTAAAATATAATTTTGAATTAAAATCGTTTTAATTAAATAAATTCATTAAACAAATCAATTATTCGTAGAAGTAGCTATAATCGGAAATAGGGAGCTAAGGCTCCTTCATGTTTGAGTGAGATTTCCTTATTAACTTATGAACATAAAAAAAATATTTAATATATATTTTTATTAATAAAAATATATTTATTATAATAAATATTATTTCAATTAATTATGTTGTTCTACAAAACATAAATTAGTTGAAAAAAATGATTGAAATTTACAAACAAAAATTTTTAGTTAAATATTAAAAATTGTTTTAAATAGAACTATTATCTAATAGTTTCCAAATTATTTCAATGCAACTTACAGCGCATCAATGATACATAATATTTGTTTACGATCTCATTAAATGCAGCGAGACCTTTTTTGAGATAATTGAGTAATATAAACAAAAATCACATTATTTAATAAAATTCACTTGAAAAATGCAACCATAAAATACATTGTATACAGAGTGATTTTTTTATCATTACCCACTCAATTACTTACAGAATAATAATAAACTAAACATTTTTATTTCCGATTATCTTTAGTTACACATTATTGTTGAATTATTAATTATGTAACACTTTAAGTTCATCCCTTATACTATTTATGTATAATATATAAGGGATTATAAATACAGGTAGCTAATTGGATTTTTATGACATTGCTGTCATAGTCACGGATTCTTTATTATCAATTATGACTATCATTAGATATACCTTCTGTATTGTCAGTTAGTGTATTTATAAACTCACAACAATGTGCCTTACTACTATTAATAATAACAATGCTGTGTACCTGTTAATATCGATGTCATAAAAAACCAATTAGCTACCTGTATTTGTAAACCCTTGTGTATTATACATGTATATTATCTCAAAATTTTTTACCCCTATTGCTTGAACACGTGCAGAAAAAAGTAATATTTATGTTTTAAATATTACGTTGTCTAAAAAAAATGTATAAAATATTAAAATATTATATTCAGTATTATAAATTAATTTCCATTTTTCAGTTAATATGTTAAATAAATTGAAACATAATATTATATTATGATTACTCAGTAATATTAATTAAAACTCGTAATACGTGTAACAACTATTTTGTTGGTTGCATCCTTGCACCTTGTAATAAACCATCTTTTAAAAATTTACCTTAAGTTTTTTGTGAAAATTATTCATGAAATATATGTTTGTTATGTTAACAACTTTTCAAAACAGTGGCGTATTTAGGAGTAGACCGTGACCTAGGGTGTCATTTTTTCCAATTAAGAACTAAAATCTTATTAAATTTATTATTTATTTATATGTAACATAATTTATAAATTATATCAATTAATCTTAAAATGAATAAATAAAATAAAATATATGTAACACTTTATTTTCGAAAATTTAAGTATTGTTGTTTTAAAGTGTATTAATCATTTTTAATTTAACTTGTATGCAATTGTAAATACATTTTTGTTAGAATTTGTGTAATTAAATTATTTATATAGTTTTAGCGAATTACTTAGAATAAATTCACATCAAATAAATTCAATTAGCAAATTATAAATGTATGTATTAGTAATAAATTATTGTTATTAAAAAGTATTATATTAATTAAAAATAAATATTAAAATATTAAAAATCAAGCTGTATGAATTTAATTTTCAAAATATTTATTTATGTTATTACAATAAATTGCAAACAATCGTAAAACATATATGTTCATCGAACAATACCTAAAAGGCCGTATACCTAATGGAACAATAGAATCCGTTCGAGGAACGTGTCCGTTCGTTGACCGTATTTTGACGAACGTTACCGTTCAAGGAACGTGTCCGTTCGTTGACCTTATTTTGACGAACGTGAACGTTCGAGGAACGTGTCCGTTCGTTGGACGTATTTCGAGGAACGTGACCGTTCAACGAACGTATACGTTCGACGAACGGACGATTCAAAAATAGACCCCCTGTTTCCTTACTTTTTGAACACTTTTATATCACTTGCGACTATTCATTGAACAACTAGATATTTAATGAATGATCGGCCCATTTTTTGATAATTAGTAATTATATTAAAACTTAGAAATGACAGAAAATGCCTAATTTTAGATTTAAAAACAGTACGAAAAGTTGATTTAGAAATGTATATTTTTAATTCCGAAAGAAAGTTCTTTGTAGACCAATGTATTTAGTCATAAGAAAAAAAAAATTTATAAAGTATTGCTTCAAGCCCTTTAATTTCTATACAAGTTTGTCATAGAAGTAACAAAACATACTAATTTATCATATTATATAATTTCACCGTAAAAATAAAAATTTTAAATATTAATGTCATACTATATATATTTAATTGCTATATTAATAAGATATACTTTTAAATCTAAGAGCTAATAATCATGATATAATTAAGAAAATAGTAGTTTATTTTGCTTTTGTAATAATCCACCAATTTCTTAAATTAAACATTACAGATTTCTGTTGAAGCGTTTCTTATGATAGTAATCACTATCAGTTATCTTGTCCCAACTACGTCCATACTGTGCGTGCCGCTACCCCAATGTATATAATATAAACGTTTATGTAAAACGGTAGATTTAACAACTTAATAGACGCGTTACTAACATTGCTCCTCTAAACTCTGAAAGTGATAGCGATAATCAAATTTTTTTAAGAATGTTCAATTTTCATTAGTCGTCATCATCAGTAATTTCAATAGTTTAAATTTTGTTTTCATTCTTTCATCATTTTTTATTTAACGCCTTATAGTTGTTATACAACAAGTAATGAACAAATTTTTAATCTTACCAGTATTTTGGTTGTAAAAGAATAAGGTAAATTAAAATTAATTACTTTGTTTTTATACAATTTAAGTTTGATAACAATATACTGTATAATTTTAATGTTACTCTTAATCAATGTTTGATATCTTCTAAAACGAGTTAAAGAGATAGTCTATTATAAATTTCTCTTTTGTTTAACTTATTATTATATTTTAAAATTATTGTATTTTTACAAATTTGTGAGTAATAATGAATACAACTTTTATACTAGTATAAGACTATTTTAAAAATAAATAAATAATGAATTTGTTTTGTATGCGATTTAGTTAAGTCCTGAAAAGTTTTTAACAGAGCTATATTAAGTGTTACAGTTGATTTTTGATTTATTGGATTATTTATTTCATAATCTATAGTAAAATATAATAACAGTAGATCAAGTATATAAAGTTATAAACATTTGTTTTAATGACCATGTAAACCAATATTTCTTTAGCCAAAATAAATGTAAAGAGTTTCTAAAGAATTTATCTACATCACCATTTAAAATTCAACAACACATGTCTTAAAAATTGTCAGAAAGATATTGTAAATAAATAGTTGTATAATTAGTCTTTTTGGACATTTATAATTATATATGTATTTGTAAGACTAGAAGTTTCATTAAATGTTAAAAATAAAATCACTTCTTGTATTAAAATTTTTTATAATTCAAAATTGTTTTTTGATCATCCTAAAACCTAAAAAGCTGAGATACATGCTATTAAAGTTAAAACAAAAATTTTCCATTACAATTTTTTTTTTTATACTCTGAATCAAACATTAATTGTATATTTCTTTTTACAAATAAATACAAATATTTTATTAATGCTTTAAGTTTAATGAATTTCTTTTAAACTCTGTAACTTCAGTAAAATAATAAAATCGTGGTTTAATTTGATAATGGCAACAAATAATTTTCTAATAAAAAGTAATAAAAAATCATTTAATTTTGTATTGGTTTTATGGTGAGACAATACCATTGCAAATTGATATAGGTTTTTGCTTCAAATTTTCTTTTTTCAAATTTTTCAGAATTTTGAGTTTACTTTCATAGGTCTGTTTTACTTATCATATACTACAAATTATACATAAGTATATTAATTTGAATATATTGTGTTTTGTTTGGTAGGTTCCAATGTTTTTTCATTTCAATGCACTATGAAGGTTTGCCTTCTTTTATAGTGTAAGCATTAGCTTGTAAGAGAGGACTTTAAAAAGAAATATTGTTTCATAAATATTGTATATTTTTAGTTATTGTGCTTGAAATGTGTTGTGTCCTGAAGTAATTTCAAGTATTTAAAAGAAAATCAATTAATGGAATATAAAAAAGAAAGTGAAGGATTTTCAAGAAAAAATGAGCAAAATATTGATACAGAAAAAAAAAGAAAAAAAAGAAATATGAATAAAAAGCGTATAGAAAATAAAATCAACAAATTAAAAAATCAAAATATTTCTAATTCTAAATTCGTTACTTCCAGTTCAACATATGTTTCAAGATCTATTTCTACACCTTTGATTTGTGATGATAAGAATGTTAAAACTAATTCTAGAATTTTAAAATCGCATTCACGGTCTGTACCAAATGTAAATACATGTAAAAATGAAGCAATTTTAGAAATTTCTAATAAGAATGAAAATAATTTGAGGTATATTATTGAATCCAACAAAAATATAACTGAAAGTAAAATACAAATTCAAAGTAAGATAAGTAATAATTTTAGAACAAATCAACTAATTGAAGTTTTTAAGCAATTTACTTTATGTGAAGATAATTTAAATGCTTGCTGTACAATTTGTAAATGTAAAGTTAGTTATGAAAAGTCAATACTGAAGAATCACATAATACATTGTAAAAAAAAAAAATTGAAATCTTATTTTATAGATGAATTTATATGTTTACTTTGTGATGTACACTTTAAATCACAGAATAAATGGAAATTACACATTATTTCTTCTGTTCATATTACAAAATGTACAGATGGAAATCATTATTTTTCATACAATTGTGGTGGTTGTAAAGCAATGTTTTATGGACCTGAAGACCAAATTTTGACTCATTGTAAAAGTGTTCATAAAGATTGGTCTGCATTGCCATGCATTTTTAAGTTGTTAAGTGAAGTATTTTATCAATTTTTCTTTAATCCTAAAAATAATAAAACATGGTCATTTTGTGGACCATGTAAAATATTTTCTGATTCAGAATTAAATTGTCAATCATATAATCATCGGATGAAAAAGTCCAAATCATTCAATTGCAATTCATGTTTGATTGAATTAAATTGTAGCCAAGATGTCTATGATAAGCATATTTTGTCATGTGAACATATAATGATAGAACATTTGCGTATTACTACTAATAAATTAAACTATATAAGTAATTTAGAATTACCAGTTGTAATTTTAAATCAGTATTTTGTTAACTCTAAGAAAGCAACTTGTAAGGCTTGCAAAATTGAAGTTCTTTTAAATGAAGATTCAATTTCTAATCATTTAATAGAATGCATCATAAAACAAGATAAGAATAATTATAAACACCTTGAAAAAATAAAAAAATTCTTCTGTGCTGTTTGTAATGAAATAATGTCTAGTTATAATACATGGAGGTATCATTTATTTACACTTGATCACATAAAAAAATGCTTACATTTTAATGACCTAATATCTTATACCTGTAATATGTGTGCTTTGCATTGCTATGGTAGTGAATATTTTGCTGTTGACCATCAAAAAGTTCATCCAAATCAATCTGAAGTTTTATTTTCCAAATTTATGGCATTTAATTTTCAACGTATTTTTACTAAGTCTAATAAAAAATTGTTTTATTATTGTGAACCCTGTACAATATATGAAGAAGTAAATTCAAATACTATTCATTGGAGTAAAAGTCATGAAATTAAATTACAACGTATTGTTTGTGATACTTGTCATATAGAATTTTTTTGTGATGATGGAAATGAATTATACCTAAAACACGAACTATCAAGTGAACATTTATCATTAAAATATTTAACTTCTAGTAAGTCTGATGAACTAACTAAAACAAGTTTTAATAATAATAAGAAAATGAAAAAAAAATCTATAACATCATTAGAAAGTCCAAAAATTTCCAAATCAATATTAGAATGGTTTTCTGTTGACAAAGATACGTATAAATGCCTAGTTTGTGGAGTACTTATAACATGTGAACATGATCTCTTAATACATTTATTTAGTTGTAACAAATTAACTTTTGAAAATAATCCTGAAACTCTTGTACAGCAGTTTGAATGTTTAGAATGTCCTTATAAATGTAATACATATAAAGAATGGGAAACACATGCTATTTTACACTCTAAACAAATAAACACTAAATTATATTCGTATTTTTGTAAATTGTGTTATTCAATGTTTTATGGTGAACATCTCCAAATTATTAATCATTGCAAAAATGAACATTTTATAGATCATTTATCACTACCAATGGAATCTCTCATTATGCAGAAATTATTTATTAGTAGAAAAGATATACAAAATAATTATTATGATAAATGTTACTTTTGTGAACCATGTAAAAAACATTTCAAAGTTAAAGAGAATCTAATTCACTTTAACACTGACAGTCATGTTTTGGTTTCATCAGATACAACTGAATTGTTTTATTGCCCGAGTTGTCAAATTGAATTTAATTGCTCATTATATATATATAATCAACATAAACTTAGTATTGAACATATAATTTTAAGTTTAAACTATGAAACAAGCAATGAAAAAATTATCTCAAAACCTAATGAGCTTGATTTTTATTTATTAAAATTTGTTATTAATAAAGAAATGTATGAAGAAACTCAAAACATTGGATTTTATTGCTTTCTTTGTAATTATTTGTGTAATGTATTAGATGAATGGAAAAAACATATAAATAATAAAAAACATAGTAATCTAATTAAAGGTTTAAACTTGGACCATCGTTGTAAAATTTGTAAAACCTTAATGTTTGGCCAACGTCATCAAATATTTGAACACTATAAAAATCAACTTCACTCATTCTTACGGGTATTTAAACTTCAAAATAAGAATGATGTACCTTCTACAGAAGTTTTTGAAGAAATAAATCATGAAATTGAAGAAAATAGAAAAAAAGAGATTTCAGTTATGGATGTGTTAAATAAACAAAATTTTAATTTGGAAACCTCAAATTTTAGTAATTATTTTAAAACTCAATTTGAAAAAATGAAAGAATCATATAAAGCCAGTGCTGGTTTTAAAAATCAAGTAGCATATTTTTGTACTGTATGTGATTTTATTACACCTGATAAAGATCTCTGGGAAAATCATGAAAAAAATGGATATGCTTGTAATATAAAAGAGAGTTTCAAGATATTTTGTGAAGTATGTGGTTTGTTTATTTTAGGGTTCTCTAATAATTTAAAAAATCATATAACTTCTACTGAACATAAAATAATGGCTGAGTATCAATTATTGATTGATAATAGTGCAGTAAATCATAGTAATGATGTAGAAAGTAAAAAAATTGAAATCCATTCTAATAATAAACTGGAAAATACCTTGAAAATTAAAGAAGAAAAAGCACATAGTAAAAAGGAAGTAGATGATGGCCCAAATAATCGAAAAATTTTTATTGAAATAATAGGTAATATTATGCTTTATATTAAATTATTAAAATAATAAGGAGGCCCTCCTTATCTAGCGACGGGAATGAAAAAAATGTTAGCCAGTTATTTAGTAATATGAATTAGAGAGTTGAAGACTTTTTGTTGCTTATTTAAATTAAAAAAAATGTTCTTGATAAGCATAATAAAAAAGTCATAAAAGGTGGCGGAATTGAGTACCTTGGGCGGATTAATTACTAAATGTGGCTTTAATAATATGTATACACTTATAATATTAAATTTAGTGTAATTTTATTCAACTTTCAAGGAGCTAAACCAGAGTATAAGAAGAATAGTTGGGCTGAGCTTAAAAAAATTTTTGCTGAGTATGGATATATAAGAATATTTTCCAATAATAATTCTGTTATGGTATTGTATCGAAAATTGTAAGTAATTTCAAAATTATAGAATCATTTATAAAAATAATAATTAAACCTAAAATTTTTTTTAGATTTTAGAAATGTTTTATGTAGTTTAAGTATAAACAATTATAATGTAATTATCATTTGAATCTGCCCTATTAAAGGAAATTATAACATTCTTATAATTTGAAAAATTTAAGTATTATTTTGAAAACTAATAAAATGCATTTAATGAATGAAACAATCATAATAAAGAAAATGGATGTTTCACAAAATGGAATTATTTATTTAAAAAAAAAAATAAAAATGGTGATTGAAAATTATTAATTAAATTAAGTAATTCTTAAAACCTCGTAAATAATATTGGATAATAAATAAACTTGATGTTTACTAATAATACCTTTTATCCAAAATTCTTAAAAGTTTGTTAAATCATATTTTCATTATTGGATTTAATTAATTTGATTAAAAAATTGTTTTTGTCATGAGTATTTTGCCTCTTATAACTGTGTTATATTTATTAGTATGCTATTAATTTCAAATTTTTTCTTTATAGTCATTTTTTAAATGACTAAAGAATATTAACATATAGTATATTTATAAAATGTACAAAATGGCCGTCTCCTAGTAGTTGTGATTAAGGCGAGGAAGAAGAAGATAAAATAGACAAATATCAATATTAATATTGTTGGTCTCATTTTTCTTATATCTAGAAAATTACAGTATTGATTATTAAGTGAATAAAGTAATGATTGTTTATTTAGGTCATCAATGAATCATATGTTAAAATTTAAAGAAATTCTAGAAAAAAAACATGATTTTAGTATTCATAAAATTGATGATGGTAAGTGCTTTTTATGATTATTTATTTTAAATTAAAATTTTTTTGTTTTATGTCCTAAACTTTTAAAGAATATAGAATTAAGAATACTTTAACTTTTAAATATTTTAAAGAAAACTATTTTCTGTGTCAATAATTTTATTATGAAAATCTTTGTTAATGATAGTTAAATAAAAACATTTTATTTAGTATTGCAATTAATACTTTACAAATAAAATGATTGAAATTATGTCAAATATTAAATTATTTAAAACTTGGAAATATTGATACAATTTTATAGAACTCGGCTATTCTCAGTCATTTCTGCAATCTTATCACTGATTTAACTTTCAAAAATAAAAAAAACTATTATATTTATTTTTGAACCATATGTATATGTGTTAATAGATGATAGAATGCCTGAACTGAATAAACAAACAGAACTAGAATTTAGCCACAAAATTCATTTAATAAAATTAATAGATGATCAATTAAATGAGATAACTTATGAAATAACAAATCCTAGTATTCCTAACAGATTGATTTCATTGATTAATTCAATATACTATTGTGCTGGTCCACATTTTTACTTTGGAAGAACATATGTATTTGGATCACGTATGTCAGGACTTGCTGTTAGAGATAGTGATGTAGATTTGTATTTTGATATTGGTATATAAAAAATTTACTGTTTTAAAAGCTTTTAAATTATAAAAATTAATAAAACTTTGATCCAAATCAAACATAATTTTAGGAAATACTTTTAATGGCTTGTTGAGTAATGATGCATCTGCCCAAGAAGACTTAGTTCGATATTTTGGCAAAGTTTTTCGTTCACAAAGTAAAGATTTCAAGAATATTCAGACAATATGTGGGGCTCGAGTACCAATTGTTAAATTTTTACATATACCTTCAGGTTTACACTGTGATTTGTCTTTTAAAAGTGGGTTAAGCACTCACAATACTAAATTAGTTAGGTAAGTAAAAATACATAAATATAATGTTTAAGTAAATAAATATATTAACATAGTGTGAGTGTTGTTTTGTAAGTAATTAAAGTAATGACTGGCTAAGGTGTTGTTACTTTTATCATTAGAAATTTTTTGGATACAGTTCTCCTACTGCTTATGTTAAGGCCATATAGAGTAAACGCGACAAACTTTGGCCAGCAACCTATTATTCACATACATTTCACCATAGATTTTTAAGACTTAAGTAGTTGTAAAATAATTATTGAATACTTAGCAATCAATTTTTTTTTGTTTAATTCTTTTAAGTTATGGCCATAACGACATGTAGTATTTATCTGATATTTCGTACTAATTTGTGAATTTTAATTGAAATTATTATTGAGATTTATGTTCTAAATGTTGAGAAAAATTTTTGTTTTGTAGTCATTGTTTGTATTTGTATTCTGTATCTTAATTATAGGAGTGGTTAGCCAGTTGTTATTTATTGTGAGTACCATTATAAGTTTTTATAATCAATTGAATTAAGTGAATTTTTTATTGCTGTGAACTATTGAACAGTTTTAGCTTTTTTTCTTTAGTTATTTATTTTTATTCCATCTCTAGTATTAGGTTATGTGTGCTAATAATTAATGATTTATGTATAGTGAAACTTTGACTAACTGTCACACGTTTAACCATCATTAAAATTTTAAGACTTACCCAAACCACAATCAATGTAGTCATGAATTATTTATTAGGCCTATAATTCATAACTCATTGTTGATTATGGTTTGAATATAACTTTAAAACTTTGATGACGGACAGACAGTAAATCGAAGTCCCACTGTATTGAAAAATATATAGCTAGCTATAATTTTTAAGAAGTCTTGGTATTACTTTAGTTACATTAAAGAGTAATAATTTAAATGATTTATTAGGTAACTCTAAAGATAAAGTAGAAAAAGAGGGAAATCGGGTATTTATAAAATACAATGTGAAAGCTGTAATAAATGTTACACAGGATAAGCAAAAAGAACTATAGGGAGGGGTTAGGTTTAAAGATTACACGAGGAACAATATATCAAGAGGTTGATAAAGCTCCTATGACTAAACATTAATTGACTCATAATCACTCCGTTTAAACTATAAAACTAATTAAAATGTAAATAATTACCATATATAAGGGAGGAAATAGAAATGTTTGAAAATTAGAATAATTAAATTAATTGTGATATTGGCCAATTGAAAAATTCATTATTGAACTTGTGTTAACTGGCCAAATTTGACAATAGGCCAAGTGATAACATCAATTAGTGGTAAAGTCACTGGGTGATAAGGTCACTAGGAGTGTTTAAGGGAGTATTTTTTCGATAAGGATGTCAGAATGTGTTTAGCATTGATAATGGGGACATTGTTGCTGGAATACATATCCATGATACTATTAGTAATTTTTATTTAGGAACAAAAAGTTAGTCAATTTCTAATATAGTTAATATGATGTCATTTGATTAATAACTGTTTTATACATGCTTACTGTGTAATTTTACAATTTTTTATCCTAGGTTATATTTAATGTTGGATAAACGTGTCCATTGGGTTGTTTGTGCAGTTGTTAAGCGATGGGCAATTCAAAATGATCTAAAAAATCAAAGCATGTTTACAAGCTATGCATTAGCTTGGCTAGTTTTCTTTTATTTAATGACTATACATGTAGTGCCATCTTTAAAATTTCTTAGAGAACATGCTTCCATATCTGACATTATGTTCATTGAAGGTATGTATTTAAAAATACTTCATCAAAATCAATTTAAATTTTCATCAATACAACAATTGTTATAGTTATATTTCAAGATAGTTTGATTGATATTAAGTGCTTATTGCGGGCTTAAGAACTTAATATATGTTAAGTAGACAACAGTTTCAATATAATATTTTTATCTAAAAGAGCAGATAAAGATTTAAATTTTTTTATTATTTATCTCAAACTCAGAAAAATTTTTTTTACCTGAATTGTTATGAACCATATATAACTCAAGCCATAGATTTTTAAAGCAATATAAATTTAAAAATATAAAGTTGGATTTTAACTTACAAATAACATATTTTTTTTACATATAACCCATTTTATCTTAATTTTTATATTTGGGTCAGGCCCGTTTTATGTATAAATAAATAAATGAGCAACATTGCTTTTTGAGTCATGTTACTTAACTTTTGGCTACATTATGGCTCAGTACTCATTTAGGAATAACGTGGGAAGAATAGAACTCTGAAGAAAAGATAAAAAGGTTCTGATCTCTAAGCAATGTTGCTGCTTATTATTACTTTTATATGTGGTCCTCTTTGGAAGGGAGGGAGTTAGACTTGTTAATTTTTCACATTTAGTTTTTGTTGAAAATTTATTTTACTGTACATTAAAAAAAAACAGGATCTTACTCTCAATTTTTTTTACAATAACATACATTTTAATATATAGAGTGAGTATGGACTGCAAGTGTAATAACTAATACAATCTGCACCTACCCTCATTATATACCTATTTATATATAGGCAATTTTTAGTTTTTATTAAGGTATATGTTTTTCAATTTTTAATTGCAAAATATTTGTAATGTTTATTTTTTATACCTTAACAGGGTGTCAACTTAGTTTTTTTAAACAGGAACATATAAGTAGCTAGTTTATTTAGTAGGCCATGGTCTAATTATAAATGATACGTCTATAACAACTTTTGGAACTGTATTTCTGGAGTTATTAGAATTTTAAAATTTACACTGGAGATGAGATGCGGTTGTTGTTGTTGTTCTTTTCACTAATTATTTTTCTGATGTACTCTTCCTCTAGCTTGAGTATAAACGTGTTAACAACTTCCAAAAAATACTGGTTCAAAATTTATTTATTAATTAAGTGGTTCATAATAAATGAATCTCTGTATACATAGGAAAATTATATGCAAAATTAAATCTATAATTTTTTTTTTTTAGTAATTTGAACTGTATAACTTTAAGTAATCATATTTGAAAGATTTTCAATTTACTTACTCAAAATCTTTATGTTACAGATTGGGATTGTACTTTTTGTACACCTGAAAAAGCAAAACAAATGTGGAAAGTACCAGAAATTTCTCAATGGGAATTACTGTATGGATTTTTCTCTTTTTATTCAAGTTCTAAAAAACTTAAAAGCTATGTTTTATGTCCTACAACAGGCGAAGCTATAGCAAAAGAAAAGTTTTTTAATATTCCAATGAACTCTAGAGATATACTAGGTTTTCATAAGAAAAAAACTGGTGACCCTACTCAACGATGTATCAAAATTAAGGGTAATTTTTTCGGAGAAGGTCTTGCAGTGCAAGATCCTTTTGATTTGTTTCATAATATTACAAAAACTATATTGCCTAAAAAATTAAATATATTTTGCCATTTATGTGAAAAAACTAAAAATATAATGTATAATGGAGATCATCCATATTATGCATAGTTTTACTAACCCAAAATATTTTTAAGCATTATTCATTAATGCTGTAAATTCAGGGTATAGAACAAAATAACTGGTTTTCTTCTATATTTAAAAAAAATACATTTAATAAAAATGATACAAGAATAATACTCATGTAATCTTATATGACTATAATAATTAAGAAAGATCATAGTTTTAATGAGAATTGACTATATCTTTTTATTAAAGGTATCAAAACATGGTCTTAAATATCTTTTGTTAGTAATTTTATTGAATAACAATTTCAATTATTATAGGGTGAAAATTTCCTTGGTAGTATTGAATTATAATTGTAATTATGCTGTTATAAATACTTTGTGTAAACCAATTAATATTTTTTGATGTTATTTACCTTACAATAATTAGTAATAGAAAGAAGACTGATATCAAAGACCCAATCACAACAATTATTAATGAATTTTTTAATTGCACTATTATCTGAATGTTATGTATGTAAATATATTTTTCAAATATTTATTTATTACTTAATAAAAATTTACTGGTATTTGAAAGATAGTTATTGGTAAAAATAAAATGAAATTATTTTTTTTATTACAAATAATTTATCCTATTTGTTCCTCCAAATAAGTTATTTAACTGAAGTATTATCTTGATGTGTGCTTAAATTTTACATTAATGAACTTTAACTAGTTAATTTTATGAAGCTATTTATAAAAATCTTAATTTGAAATGATCTAATATTCATTTTCTATGATATATTAATAAAAACTGAGTATTTTATAGAAGTATTTTTTGCTTAGTTATACAATGTTTTCAATAGTAAAAGAATGAGCATTTAATGTACACTTTGCCTATAAACTAACAAGCTGTCAGCTAATATAATACAAAATATTAAGATCATACTAAATTAACATTGCAGTAATCAAGAAGAGATAAAGAAATAATGTACAGACTCGTAATAGGTCACACATGAATATTATATTTAAAACAAATGTATCTTTGTACTTAAGGAGAACTACTAATTTATGTGAACTACAAAATCCAATAAATTCTAGTGTCTATACTAAATTTTTCATACTTCACTGATGGATAAAAAAAAAAATCCTATTACTTGAAAAACCCACTAAGACTTATCCCACTTATAAATGCAAAAAAATTTCTTTCAGAAAAAACATAAATATTTTAAATAATAACTAATTATAATAATATATGATATACAGAAGGTGATTTTGATTTAATTGACAATTCAAACAATGTTTGATTTAATTGATATTTTTTTTATTTTTTATGATTTATCTCAGTAAAGAAAAATCAATTTATTATTGTTTGTTTACAAAAATGTCAACAGAACTATTTTTAAAAAATATTTTACAATATTATAAACAAAAATTAATTATTTTATGAGTTTAACTGTTATGATTGGCAACAAAAAATAAATTCTTTGTTCTCATATTTATTGAGCCAATATAATTTTAAACAAATTATAAATCATTTAATGTGTTTAAGATTTCATAATACCCAGACATATTTGATTACTATTAAATGATTATTTTGTATATTATAACAAAATAAAGGACACCCTTACAATTACACTATTCTAATGGGAGCCAATCTATAATTTAGTATATTTTTAATTTTAAATACTAGATTGTTTTCTCATAATGTTGTTCATTTTTAGTTTCTAATAAAATTATGGGACAAATCTCCAAAAAAATTACTATTTTAAAAATTGGTAAATTTTGTCATTTTTTTTCTTAAAACTTCCATAACTTTCTCAAAAATCAACAAATCAATATATTTTTTTTTTTATACTAAAATTCTTTTTGCCTCAAAATGAAAGAACTCACCGACGCATCTAGTTTTTCCTGTAAAAGCTCTACCAAAGGTGTTAAATTACAAACATTTAGCCCTGATTCATACAGATCAGTCATTAAATTTTTCAAAAGTGAAAACATCTCCTTCCATTCCTACCAGTCAAAAGAAAACAAACCGTTCAGAATTGTCATCCGCAACCTTCACCCTTCTACTGATAAAGATTTTATCTCTGACGAATTAACTAATCTAGGGTACCAAGTCAAAAACATAACGAATGTCCTCCACAGATCTTCTAAAACGCCGCTGCCCCTCTTCTTTGTTGACCTTGAGCAAGCTGAACTGAATCAAGAAATATTCAAACTCACTTCCCTCTGCTATTCCAAAATAAAAATTGAAGTCCCCCACACCAAAAAAGAAATACCCCAATGCCAACGTTGCCAGTCCTATGGCCACACCCGTAGTTACTGTAATCACAACCCTAGATGTGTTCGCTGTGGTGAAGATCACGAGTCCTCTGTTAGCAAAAAACCGAAATGAACCGGCCAAATGCGCCCTATGCGGAGGCTCCCATCCTGCAAACTATAGGGGCTGTCAGTCTCATAAAGAATTACTAAAGCAAAGAAAATCACATCTCAACTCAAACATTAAAACCAATTATTTACTTAACGTAAACTCAAATGAAACTCACTCAGAAAAAATCTTAACCACTCAAAATTTTCCACCCTTTTCTCACTCTAAAACTATTCAATCGACCACAGCAAAAAATCCAACTAAGTGGACAAAATCAGACCAGCCGTCAGAGAAAATTTTTTCAAATCATTTATCTTCTTTTATTACCGATCTAAAAACGCTAATTAATCCACTTATCTCACTCCTCACGACTGTCATCGAGCAACTTCTTAAAAATGGCCGTTAATCAACAATCACACCTACTCACAATCCTCTTGTGGAATGCCAATGGAATACTAAATAACATCAACGAACTATAATTAACTCTATCAGAAGAAAAAGTAGATATTGTAATGATATCGGAAATTCATCTTACTAAAACGTCGAATTAGATTTGATATTATATAATTTTACTTTGAAATTTATTAATTTTTTAGTCTATTTCTGTGTGCTACTACCAGTCTATAACATTCCAAATTTTTTTGTAACATATTGCTATATAAATTATAAATCTAAAAAAAAAAAAACCCAGCACAGGGGGGTCGCGGCACAGTGGTGACGTGGCATAGTTGGATCAAGTATAATGATATCTGACAGTGATTAAAATCACTATCAAAAATAAACGCTTCGATGCAAATCTTTAGATAGTGTTTAATTTAAAAAAAATTGGTGTTTTATTCCAAAAGCTACTTGATCTGCTGGTTCCTTATTAATATCTCGATAAAGTATGTCAAATGAAAAAGGGTTTTTTAAAAAATATTATTTCTCATAATAAAATTGTGTGGATCCATAAACTTTTCAATAAGTTATAGCATTATAAAGTTAAATATAATATAAATAATAAAATCGAGAATTTTCACACGAAATAAGCATTCGGTAGCCATTTTCGCCGTGAAGACAAGTCCAGAGGTCAATTTTTTTTTTTTCAAATTAAAGTATATTACATTAGCTTAAATTTAAGATATATATAAAAGTGTCAGACCTTCTGGAACATTTTCAAAAGTTAAGTTGAAAAGTTAATTTTTTGTGAAAAAGTTGTCATTTTAAATTCCCCCCTGTGGGCAGAAAAAAGGTCAAATTTACAAAAAAAATATACCAAATGATAGGTAAAGACATCAAGCATCTATAAAAAAAAAATTATATTCATATGTTCATTTTTGAAAAAGTTATGACAGTTTTTAGTAAAAAAAATTGAAAAAATT
>NW_026099575.1:37494645-37499951 GCF_025091365.1 Daktulosphaira vitifoliae
AAAAAAAAAAAAAAAAAAAAAATAAAAAAAAAAAATAAAAATAAACACATCATGGTAAAATTAATACCTTCTCAGCTTCACATCGAAGCTAAAATTTACTTTAAATAGTGATTACAAAATTTCCTGATTGCATATTAATCTTAACAATACCATTTTTAACACGCTTATATTAGTTTCACATGTATGTTGTTTGTATGTTGTTTGTATGTTGTAAGTTTGTAACTCCACGCGGCACGTGTTATTATGTCGCGTATCCCGTCGTCTATGACCTTGAGACTAGACCGTCGTAACGCATTCACCCCACCCCGCTCACCAGTCGGCGCCAACACTATTTTTTTCTGTATAATTTTGAGTATTTGACTGACCAACACCGCGCGTTATACGCCGCGGTGCAAAGTCCAGCAAGTGCCGCACGGCCGACGACGTACCGCCACTAATGATACCGTAGTATTCTTCCTGTTGTCAAAGTGGCAACGTCAATAAACCGATCTCCACTCGTGCCATATATGCCTCGCGCCCCTCCCGCCAACAAAACACAGCTATACCTCGTGCATGATACGTTTACGTACTTAAGTCGCTTTACATGTATATATATATATATATATATATATTCTAATTACTATTAAAATTAATATATTAATACGCTTTATTCTCATTAAGAGATATATAGGGTATTTATTCCGATTACAAAGGATGATTCCCGTATCGTCATTTTACGTCACTACCTCCACGTTGCGCGCCTGCTGCTTTCCTTGGATGTGGTAGCCGTTTCTCAGACTCCCTCTCCGGAATCGAACCCTGATTCCCCTTTACCCGTTACAACCATGATATTGATAGTAACTGCTATCATAACATGTAACTAAAAAGTGAAAAATAAATATAGTTTAAAAAAACTAAAAAACACGCTTTTAAAGAACATCGAACTAAAAAATTAAAAATAATTTTTTAGTTCGATGTTCTTTAAAAGCGTGTTTTTTAGTTTTTTTAAACTATATTTATTCAATTTAATGATGTAAATTTCAAACTTGCAAATTGAGCTAAAAATTATGGTAATAAATTCATTTTTTTTTTTTATTATAAACTTTCACTTTAAAGAACAAAAAATGTAGTTTAAATATTAATACTTTAAACATATTAAAAATCAATAATAATTTGAAAACAATTAATTATAAGTAAAAGAATTACTAATCTGGATATAATTAAGGAAATAGAAGTTTATGTTGCTTTTGTAATTATCCACCAATTTTTTAGAATTAAACACTATCTATCGATTTGCATCGAAGCGTTTCTTATGATAGTGATTTTAATCACTGTCACATTAAATTTATACTGGACCAACTATGCCACGTCCCCACTGCGCCGCGACCCTACTGTGCCGGGTTTTTATTATTATTTTTTTTTTGTGTCTGTTATCACTTTTTCTCAGCTCTCACCGAACCGATTTCTTTAAATGATACGTCAAAAGATCACAAATCATATCTAGTCGAAGACATTGCCCTCAAAAATTTAAAAAATTTCCCTCGTTCCCAGTAAATGGGGGAAACCTCCAAAAAAATTACAAATTTAAAAATCGCTAATTTTCGAAATTTTGAAATGAACAAATCAATATAATTTTTTTTTTTATAAATGCTTGATGTCTTTACTTTTAGTATATTTTTTTTATAAATTTAACCCTTTACCAACCCACAGGGGGGATTCAAAATGACAACTTTTTCACAAAAAATTAACTTTTTTAACTTAACTTTTGAAAATGTTCCGGAAGGTCTGACACTTTTATATATATCTTAAATTAAAGCTAATGTAATATACTTTATTATGGAAAAAAAAAACTTCGAACTTTATTTTGTCTTTACGGTGAGAATGGCTACCGTATGCTATTTTTGTGTTAAAATTCTCGATTTTATATTTTACATTTTTAACTTTATAACGCTATAATTCTTTGAAAAATGTATGGATTAATATCATTTAAAACGAAATTGAACGTAGAAAACATGAAGAAGGAGAGTATCGTAAGAAAATACAAACAATCATGGCTAAGCTTAACACTGTAGAACAGTCATAAGACATTCAAAAGAAATGGGAAAATCTAAGAACCATTATTAAAACAACAGCGGAAGAAACAATTGGACTAGAGCGCAGGAGAAGACAAAATAAATGGTTCAATGATAACTGCAAGATGGCGATAGAAGACAGGGATAAAGCAAGACACGAAGTATTGAGATGTAACACAGAAGAAAAAAGGTAAATACTAGCACAAAAACAGAGAGCATGTAAACAAGTAATAAGAAAGGAAAAAAGAATCTGGGAAGAACAAAAAATAAAAACCATTGAAGAAGAATACCTGAATTCCCGCACCTTTTTTGAAATAACAAATGAGCTAACGAAAAAATGTAAACTAAGAACCATGATAATGAAAGATAGCAATAACATACTGATCACAGAAGAAAAAAAGATTGCGTAAGAATTCAGAGAGGCGTTTAAATAGTTATTGAGAAAACCAGTGAATACAACCGAAAAGAGTACAACATACCAAACTGCAGAACCTGAGGATAAATTACCAAGTAAAGAAGAAATAGAAGTGGCCATTAAAGTGCTTAAGAATAATAGGCCCCAGGAGAAGACTCGATCATGGCTGAACTCCTGAAGAACGGTGGACAAAAACTAACGCAGGAAATATGGAACCTATTAAAAGAAGTATAGAAAACTGAAAGGATTCCACCGGAATGGAATCTATCGATAATATGCCCCATATATAAAAAAGGGGACCTCATGGATGTAAAGAATTATAGGAGAATATCCTTACTTAACACCGTATACAAGATTCTATCGAACACTCTACTAAACCGATTAAGACCATACGCCAATAACATCATAGGAGAATATCAGAGTGGTTTCATGTCAGGCAGATTAACAATAGACCATATTTTCTCGCTTAAATAAGTAATAGAAAAGTATTATGAGTTCAACAAGCCTTTACATTTAATCTTTATAGACTTTAAACAGGTATATGACTCCGTACAAAGAGCAGAAATATGGAGATGCTTAAAGCTGTTAGGAGTCCTCTCAAAACTAATATCGATGATAAGAGTGAGTACGGAAGGTTCAAGATGCGCAGTCAAATTTGGTCACGAGAAATCAGAAGAATTCCAAACAACAACAAGATTAAAACAAGGTGATGCACTGTCACCAATACTATTTAACATAGTATTAGAGATGGCAGTAAGGGAAGTACAAAAAGAATATCAAGGAATTAACTGCAGCCGAAACCTTCCATTACTAGCATATGCTGACGATTAGACAAAAGTGAGTAGGATATTCAAAAAGCAACGGAATTACTGATACGAAGTGCAAAAAAACGGGGACTCAACATTAACGAGACTAAAACAAAATACATGCGACTTGGTAGGAACAAAGATCAGATGCGAAATGCAGCTGGATTACAGGTCGAAGGATATATGTTTGAGGAGGTAGATAATTTTAAATATTTAGGCACTAACTTAAGTAACACAAACGACAAACACGAAGAAATAAAAAAAAGTATAACATCAGGAAACAAATGTTTTTACGCCCTCTCGGGGTTACTGGGGTCGAAGCTACTGTCGAAGGAAAAAGAACGACTTTACATGGTACTAGCTAGACCAGTGATAATGTATGCATGTGAGACATGGCCCACGACCCAAGGAGATGAGAATAGACTAGCTATCATGGAGAGGAAATTTATGATCCAAAAAGAAACGAAGACCAAACATACGAAATTAGGACTAACAGAGAACTGCAGGAATTATTCGGAAATTCAGACATATAAGCGGAAATACGCCACAAGAGACTGAATAGGCTTGGGCATATACTAAGGGCTAAGTCAATAGTAAATGCTGTGTTAAGATGGATTCTTCAAGAAAGGAGGCCGATTGAAAGACTGAAACAAAGATGGATGGACAAAAATAAAAAAGAACTAAATCAACTTGGGATAGACAATATTACTGAAGCGACTATAAACAGAGACAGATGGAAGGAGATTTGTTTTGCAGCAATGGGCCTTAATGGCCTTTAAAGCTGGAAGATGAAAATAGCAAAATAAAGGAAAGCCTTACTATTGAAGGCAAACCAAACATGCAAAGAATTTTATTTTCAAATAAATATTAATAATATTTTAGAATACTATATATAAAAATTAATTACTTTATGTATACTGATTATATCTTTAATTATGTGTTAAAAAAATAATTAAGTTCAATTAAAGAAATTATTATTGATTACTTGCAGATTATTAATTAAAAGTAAAAAATGTTAATTAAACCAACTTCCAAAAAAAAAAAATTAAAAAACAGCGACTATGTATTTCAAAACAATGTTTTTATTATCAGTGACAAACCAACATTAGTCTTGATTTAGCATTAAGTTTGATACTCGGTTTTAAGTACATCAAAACAGTAAAATAATTGTTCTAGAAATTATATTTACTATTATTATTTGTATAATTTATCATTGATTTATTTAATAACCACTAGAAGCACTAGTAAATGTTCGAATAACTTTTATCAAACATAAATCATGATGTCATTACCTATCATTTGGTATATTTTTTTTATAAATCTGACTTTTTACCTGCCCACAGGGGGGGATTTAAAATGACAACTTTTTTACAAAAAATTAATTTTTTCAACTTAACTTTTGAAAGTGTTCCGGAAGGTCTGACACTTTTATATATATTTTAAATTAAAGCATATTTTTGCATACGGTAGTCATTTTCACCATGAAGACAAGTCCAGAGGTCAATTTTTTTTTTTTCAAATTAAAGTATATTACATGAGCTTTAATTTAAGATATATATAAAAGTGTCAGTCTTTCCGGAACATTTTCAAAAGTTAAGTTGAAAAAGTTAATTTTTTGTAAAAAAGTTACCATTTTGAAACCCTTCCTGTGGGCTGTTAAAGGGTCAAATTTTCACAAAAATATATAAAATGATAGGTAGATATCTAAGGTATCTATAAAAAATAAAATTATATTGATTCAGTCATTTTTNTCTAAGGTATCTATAAAAAAAAAAATTATATTGATTCGATCATTTTTAAAAAAGTTATGGCAATTTTAAGTAAAAAAAATTGAAAAAATATCGAAAAATAGCGATTTTTAAATTTGTAATTTTTTGGGGGATTTCCCCCATTTACGGGGAACGTGGGATTTTTTTTCAATTTTTGAGGGTAATGTCTTCGACTAGATACGATTTGTGATCTTTTGACATATTGTTCATCAAAATCGGTCCAGCGAGAGCTGAGATTGAGCGTTCACAGACACAAAAAAAAAAA
>NW_026099575.1:37500046-37538143 GCF_025091365.1 Daktulosphaira vitifoliae
AAAAAAAAAAAAGTTTGTTGGGAATTTTTTCTGCTATTCTGCAAAATTACTCCTTCGTTGACTAGAATAAATCATTAAATAGAAAATTTTATGAGAATTAAAACAATGTTATTTTTAAGATTAATATGCAATCAGGAAATTTTATAATTACTATTTTNTTTTTAAGATTAATATGCAGTCAGAAAGTTTTATAATTATTATTTATTGTAAATTTATCAGAAAACTCATTATATTTTTGCATTTTTATCGTAATAGAACACTTAAATAGAAATCATAGTAATCATTTCTAAGTAATTTTTGATATTTAAAAAGATTCTACTATTGAAATATCCAGAACTGAATTAATTTTAATGATTTACTTTAACTAAAAAAAAAAAAGTTATTATTTTGAATCCCTCTTGTGGGCAGGTAAGGGTTAGATTTATAATAAAAAAAACCTAATGATAGTTAAAGACATGCATCTATATAAAAAAAAAATTTTACTGATTTGGTTATTTTTGATAAAGTTTAACAGTTAACAAAGTTATAAGTTTTATACACTGTACTACAAGGAACTTTCATCAGAAACAAAAATATAATATTCTAAATCAACATTTCGCGATGTTTTCAAATGTGCAATTAGACTATTTCTATCACTTTTAAGTTTTAATATTATTAAAAAATAGTATTTACATATAAAAAATTCTCAGCTTCGCATCGAAGCTAAAAAATAATTAAGAACAAAAAAAATTGTTTTAAATTAATACTGATTTTGATTATTAATATGTTAAAAATAAGGAAAATGACATATTTAACCTATTTTTTTTAATCGTTTAAAGTTGATTGTTGTAAATGTTTATAATAAAAAAAAATAATTTATTTTACCATAACTTTTAGCTCAATTGGCAAGTTTGACATTGACATCATTAAATAGAAAATTTTATGACAATTAAAAAAATTATATCGTTAAGATCAATATGCAGTCAGAAAGTTTTATAATTACTACTTATTATAAATTTACCAGAAAAGCTCAATATTTTTTTGCATTTTTATGGTAATAAATAACTTAAATAGAAGTAATAGTAATAATTTCCTAGTAAATTTTTTCGTTTGAAAAGATTCTACAATTGAAATATTGAGAACTTAATTAATTATAATGATTTACTTTAACTAAATGAACCAATCAAAACAAAGATTTACTCAATTGAGCGTATTATAAAATTTGATTATATTTGTAAAAATAAAATTGTTAATTCAGGAGAAAAAACAATAATTTTTTTTAGAAATGATTTATATAGCAACATGTTACAAAAAAATTTGTAATATTATAGTCTAGTAGTAGCACACACAAATAGAGTTAAAAAAATTATTAAATTACAAAATAAAATGATTTAATTTTGTAGTTGAAACCTATCATTTCAAACTTCATTCGTTAATAAACATTTTAAAAACATTAGAAATTAATGATTTTAATTGTCTTTATGGAGAACATGTAATAACTAATTGTTTAATTGATAAATTAGAATATCTTTTTCAATTTTTGAGAGTAATATCTTCAACTAGATACGAATTGTAGTAATTTGACGTATCGTTGAAAAAAGTAGGTCAAGTTAAAGCAGAGAAAATAAATGATAGTCGCAAAAAAATACCTTCTCAGCTTCGCATCGAAGCTGAAAAATTACAAACAATTTTTTCTTATAATTTTTTTATCCTATTAACCGTTCGTTCGTTACAGCTTGTTAAATTTAAGTGATCGTTGGCCAAATTTCTATTGTCATTTTACTGTATTAAATACAGAAATCATTATTTTTGTTTGTTGTTGTATAAACCAAAATTTATTGATCAAGTTATGAGAGGTAAATTAGTTATAAAAATTTACTACGCACTAAATGAGTGATAACAATAATAGATTCAAATCGGTTTTCAATGTATTATTAATAGCTAAGTCTATGGTTGTGTAAGACTGAAGGATCTAACAAAAATACCGATTGCACTGCCACCGATATTATGAAACGTAATAAATGACAACACTTTTCCTGGAAGTCAAAATCTTTGAACAATTATAAAACGTAAACGGTTGTTCGGATAAAAAAAATTATAAGAACAAAATTGTTTGTAATTTTTTTTCTATCATATTATCAAATCAAAAATAGTGGTTCCCGTTTAAAAAAATTATTAATAAACACTTTTATCCCTGTAGGGAAAAAAAAAATTTATTTAACTTCATATTACTGAGGAGTTTTATACATTTAATAATTTTTCTTTTTACAAAAATTTTAAATTCTCAATAGTGTCTGAGAAAATAAGTCTTACCAGATTTCGATCATTCTGTATATTAGGGTGACCCTTAGATACATGAGAGGTTTTTTTTTTTAATATTTATAAATTCCACCCCCTAGAATTCAAAAATATGAAAAAATAAATTATATGAAATTTGGAGACGATTGGTTAACTCTAAGTCGTGCCCCAGGGGGTTAAAAATAACTCACCAAGGGTTATTTTTATACATCGTTTTTTTGTCTATCTCAATAACTTTAGCTTTTGCGAAAAAGTTTATTTGGATTTTTTTGTAGGTATAATTTTTCTATAAAAAGTATATATACAAAAATTTTCGAAAAGTATTTATTTAGCCCTAAAAAAATAAAAACGTATATGTTCTATTCTTACCGTTAAAATTATTGATTTATAAATCGTTCATTGTAAAAACAAAAAAAAATTTATTTAACCGTTGTTTAAAATTTAATTTTCTATACATTTTTAATTCGACATTTTTTCTATTATTTATTATTCAAAACCTACAATTTTTTTAATTTTAATTAAAAAAAAGACATATTAGATTAAAATCAATACCGTCTTAGCTTCATATTGAAGCTAAAATAATGTTAACTTACAAATTTACTATATATTTTAAATAAATTATCTTTTTTAAATTTCTTGGCATAAAGTTNCAAATTTAATATATATTTTAAATAATTTATCTTTTTTAAAATTCTTGGCATAAAGTGTTTTTATTGCAATTAGGAAAACAACACCAGTATTCTGTAACAATCTTTTATAGGTATTATTTTTATGCTTCGTCTTTTGTTAAAATATTATTATACTCTTCTATGAGTTTCACGTCCCTCTCTGCCAAATCATTTATAACTTTTAAATTATTTACTATTATTTTTAATCTGGTTCATAATAAATTATATTTTTAATAAATTGTAAATTAAATTTGGCGCTAATGCAGCATTTGGTACACTAAACCATTGTTTAACATATAAACTTAATAATGAACGAATATTATTTAACTCTTTGATTAAAAATTCAAATTGGCCCCGAAACAAAAAAATTTTCAAACAATAAATGGCCTTGGCCATCCAACGAGCATGATAGATTGGGCCAGGAATTTAAAAATAAATTCCATTCAAAGGTGTTGCACCAAAAAATATTATGACCATTCTAAAAATTCCGGGCGTGAAACTCTTTTATATAATAATATTTTAACAAAAGACAAAGCATAAAAAAAAAACCTATTACAGATTGTTACATAATACCGGCGTTGTTTTCCTAATTGCAATAAAAGTACTTTATGCCGAGAATTTTAAAAAAGATAAATAATTTAAAATATATAGTAAATTTTTTTAGTACGTTTTTTCTTGTAAATAGTTTCTGATTGTACATAAATTTGTAAGCTAACATTATTTTAGCTTCAATATGAAGCTAAAACGGTTTAACTTTACTCTGATGTGTTTTTTTTTAATTAAAATTTAAAAAATTGTAGGTTTTGAATAGTAAATCATAACTTTTCGAACATTTTTGTATATATACTTTTTATAGAAAAATTGTATACCTACAAAAATGTCTAAATAAACTTTTTCGCAAAAGCTCAAGTTTTTGAGATAGACAAAAAAACTAAAAAATAACCCTTGGGGGGTTATTTTAACCCCCTTGTGGCACCCTAATATATATATATTAGTACTTAATATATTAAATCATAAAGAAAAAAATCAATAAATGGTTATAAAAGTATATATTTATATATACAATATATATTATACATATATAAGTGTAATAATAAAATAAGTAAAAATTGAATCCTATGATATTTTAAAAATAATTAAAACCTTAACTTAGAATTAGTCAACTGATTTGATGTGAAAATATTTCACATATTCATTTTGAATAATTTCTATTATTTATACATCTATGTCAAATAATGGATATAAATTAAAGTAATTTTACAAAGAAATTTTGCACGGTTTATTAGACAGTTAAAATTAATTACACTCAGTGAAAATAGCTAAAATTAAATAAAAATACAAACTTCAATAAATTATGATTTCGATTTTCCAAAAATGACTTTTATTAAGCGTTCACAAAATTACAAATATTGTATTAAACCATTCGATTTTATATAAATTACAAAGTTTTTACAAAACATAATTTACACGTACTAACAAGTTATCAAAAAAGTTTAAAAATTAAAAGATGATTACAACTTTTATATTTTGTTGTTTATTTATATTCAGTAAAATTAAAAATGGACTATAATATTTTAACAAAAGACGAAGCATCAAAATAATACCTATAAAAGATTGTTACAGAATACTGGTGTTGTTTTCCTAATTGCAATAAAAACACTTTATGCCAAGAAATTTAAAAATATACTTTATTATGGAAAAAAAAAAAATTTCAGACTTTATTTTGTCTTTATCGTAATAATATTTTTGTGTGAAAGTTCTCGATTTTATATTTTACATTTTTAACTTTAAAATGTTATAACTTTGTTGAAAAATGTATGAATCAATACAATTTTTTCATAAGAAATAATATTTATATACTTCTTTCATTCGACATACTTTTTTTTAAATCGGACCATTTCCCTTAATACAGGGGGGGTTCAAAACATAAAAATGCATAGAGAAAGTAGAACTTTTTCAACTTCATTTTTGAAAGTTTTCAGGAAATACTGATACTTTTATATATATCTTAAATTAAAACTTATATAATATACTTAAATATTAAAAAAAATAAATTTTGAACTTTATTTTATCTTCATGGTGAAAATGGCTATCGAATGCTATTTTTGTGTGAAAATTCTCGATTTTATTTTTTACATTTTCAACTTTATAATGCTATAACTTATTGAAAAGTGTATGGATCAATACAATTTTTTTATGAGAAATAATATTTTTTAATAATATCTTTTTCATTTGTCATATTTTATCTAAATCAGGATATTAATAACAAACTACCAGATCATGTAGCTTTTGGAATAATCCACCAATTTTTTAAAATTAAACACTATCTAAAGATTTGCATCGAAGCGTTTTTTTTTTTTGATAGTGATTTTAATCACTGTCAGATATCATTATATTTGATCCAACTATGCCACGTCACCACTGTGCTGCGACCCCTTGTGCTGCGTTTTGTTTAAATACTTTATGTTTACTTCTTTCAATTGGCATTCTTTTTTTTAAATGGGATCATTTTCCTTTTTACAGGAGGAGTTTTCAAAAATACGAGTAGAACTTTTATAACTTTTTTAAATAATAATTGTATACTATGTTGAATTGCTTTAATAGATTATATATTTAATCATATTTTGAAGCAAACTTCTTTATAGAGGGTGATTCTGCGAGCGGGCTATTAAAAAAATTTAATAAACGAACGCTCAATAACTTTTCGGTTGGTATATTTAACGTTAAAATTAACCCTATAAAAATTGAATTTAGAATACAATAATTAGTTTTTACAATAGTTTTATTTTTTTTATTATAATTAAAACGTAAATAAAAATATTTAAATACAATTATGACTATAAGCGCTTCGCTAATTGGTTCAGTGGTGGAATGTTCACTGATATTTAATTTGTATCAGATCACCATCATCGACCAGCCCAACCTTTATTGGCAAATGTTTTTACAATGCGCCAACAGAGAGTCCGAATAAAAAAACAGATTATCGAGCGTCACAGTCGGCTGTAAAGTATATTTCATATTATAATTTGGTACTGTATATAATTAAATAATTTAATTTCAAATATTTTTAATTGTACATAAAAAAAAATTTAAAGAACCACAATAGATGCAATTTTTACCCGATAACTTCATAACGCAAGAAGTTTCACTTCATTTGCTTATATTCGTAACATGCACTGATTTGTTACTTATTTTTTCAAGTTTTTATTACAAACATTTTGAAATACATGAAAAAATTAATTTATATATATACAGGGTGGCCCACCACTCACTGACAACTTGAATAACTTTTGATCCAGTTAATATTTTTAGTTGATTTTTTTTTTAAATATTAGTTAGACGTTAGGTCTATAGCTATATCTCAATAATTAATTTTTTTACATTTTATTAAAAATATTAATTATTTTTAAATTTTAAATGAAATGTAAAAAAAAAATCTAAGATAGCTATTTTGTAGAGTAGAATTTAAGAAAAATTTTAGTAAAAAAATATCTTATTAATATTCAGTAGTAAATATTCTGTAGAGTTTTGAAGTTTGTGAAAATTTGAATTTTCATGTATTATTTTACGGTATTAAACATTGAAATACGTATTGAGAAAAGGACAGAAGAAAACGCTATCTTTTCATGATTACTGTGTATGCATATGATGATAATGTGTATACATAACAAACATAGCATTAATACAATGATAAGAAATTAGATAAGGCAATTATTACTTATCACTCTCATTCAATAGCATATTGAATAGCTTATATTCGTAACATGCACTGATTTGTTACTTATTTTTTCAAGTTTTTATTACAAACATTTTGAAATACATGAAAAAATTAATATATATATATACAGGGTGGCCCACCACTCACTGACAACTTAAAAAACTTATGATCCAGTTAATATTTTTAGCTGATTTTTTTTTTAAATATTAGTTAGACGTTAGTAATATTTAAAAAAAAAATCAGCTAAAAATATTAACTGGATCATAAGTTTTTTAAGTTGTCAGTGAGTGGTGGGCCACTCTGTATATTAATATTTTTATGTAATTAGGGGGAGTTGGAATAAAAACTTAAAAAAATAAGTAACCTATAACCTATAATTAAGAAACTATATAATAACATTATTCAGTCTTATTTTCTTATGCTACATGTTACTTTTTATAAAAAGAATAATTCAATTGATTTTAAAATATTTCAGATATTCGTTTTGAATAATTTTTGTTATTTCTAAATCTATGTAAACAAAATGATATAAATTAAAGTAAATCTATAAATAAACTTAACACGTTTTATTGGAGTGTTAAAATAAATTACGCTCAGAACAAATAGCTAAAATTAAAAAAAAATACGATATACAAAATTCAAATAAATTATAAGTGTTTACAAAAATTCTATTTTCCAAAAACGACTTCTATAAAACGCTTTCAAAATTCAAACTACTTTATTAGTGAAATAATTATTGAGCCATCTTTTTATTTCAATTGCAAGTTTTGCAACACATATGAACAAGTTGTAAGAAAAGTTTAAAAATTAAAAGATGATTGCAACTTATATTTTTTGTTGTTTTTTCATATTCAGTAACATTAAAAATGGACAATCGAAAGATACAATTGTGGATAAGATGAATTACTTGTTCAAACAAAAGTTTTGGAAAGAATATTTATTTAAGTCTGATATTATTGTAAAGGATAGTCATCAAAATTTAGTTACTATTTATGCTAATACAATTGATGCTGAATCAGGAGAACAATGCGTTACCGAAGAAAATATTAATGAAAAAAACGAGCAGCTTATATGGTATTACATTATTTCTATTGTCGAATGTTTAGTGAAATTGTTTTTATGTTCGTAGATACGATAAAAGAAAATGTTCTACTTGTTTTTAAACAGTGTCTTGATAAATTAGAAACGACTTTTTCAAAAATAGAAAGTTCACTAGCATTCTTATCTAGTGGTTATGAGGGAGATGATCTCCCAAATCTTGTTCAAATATCAATAATTACATTGAAAAGTGCAATCGATAAGGCTTATAAGAAATTTTTAGAATCCACAAATAATAATGAAGTGAACATGAGTAAAATATTAGATAATCTTTTGGAAAATATCAGGAAAATATTGGATTCATTCGATGAATTAGAAAAAGATTGTGTAAGTAATCATCCGCCATACAGGGAAAACGATGGTAAACAGAAAATATTAGAATTTTTTAGGAACAATATATATTACGAAGGTATCGATATGTTCGGATTCAAAGTTCAGTGGTATTTCTTTGCTTTTTCGGAATATGATATAAGTAAATTTTATAAAAATACAGGTTTTATATACAATGAACAAACAAGAACTAGTAGTATAAATCAAACACAAGTAGAACCACTTGATTTATATGATATTGATTTCGAAAAACTTAATTTGTACTAGATTTAGAAAAACTATACTTGATGTATGAATTATTTTTCTATATGACTTTATCATTGATCTTCTTCGTTAAAATTCATTAATATAATTTTAAATTTTACATTAATATTAAAAAAATGTTCATTTTAAGGATATTATTTATTTAAATAATATTTTGATTTATCTTTGTAATTTTTGACTTTGCCTAACTTGTATTTATTAAATACATTATCTTACAAACTTTTCTGTTAATAAAAACAAAACATAAATTTACAATCCCCATAAAGTGAATTTTTTTCATTCTTAGCGTATGCATTTTACTATCAATTAAGATAATTTTAATACGAGCAATACGTATCGTTGGCATATTAATAGTGCTACATTATTCGTTAAATTTCTTATATAACACTTAACATCTTTAGTACAATAATACAATTTCTAATTAAGTACAATAAATTTAATCTATATTTTATCATAATATTTTTGACAAAAGTTCAAAAATATTGCATTTACTGATTTTGAGCATAAATCGGTAGTTTATTACTTAAAATAAAATAAAAATATTTGTGTTAAATATGGTAAAAACTATAAACTAGAATTTTTATATAAATAAAAAGTTATTTTTTTTGAGAAATAAATCTTATAGTTATAGTTTAATTTAGAAGCTTCCAAATTTATATTTTACAGTCAGATTAAGTTTAGCTTCTAGTAATTATATAGAATATTATTTAGTGAGATTTTTTTTGACTTCATTAACACTAAAGCATTTTTGGGAGGGTTTATTTTTTAAATTTTAAACAACAAATAAAACATTAAGAAGCTATCATTTTTTGACGCATGTTTTTTGGAAATTTTTTTATGTTTTTGTTTTTGTATTTGATTGCACATTATTTCTATACGTTTATGGACACTAGAACTATCCGTGTCAAATTTTCTATTGATAGAACAAAATAATAATGATAAAAATAAATAGTCAGTCTTATTTATATTCATTTTGAGTCTTTATTTAATAAATCATAATATGCGAAAAATAATGTATAAAACAATTTCGGAATGGATATTATTTTGCTTCTTTTTTTGTTAAATTGTAATAAAATTTATACATTTAAAAATTGATGAGTAATAATAACTATACTAAAGTTAAATACTAAAGCATTTGATATGATTAATTATTTGTTAACAAAAAAATTAAATGATATAATATAAAATTGTATAACTGGGTCTCGGGACTTAAAGCACTTAAAAACATTGTAGGAATAAGCAAAGAAAAAGCCATTTTAAAATATAATTATAAATACCAGATATTTGTGCCTATTTTACAAAACTACAATATAACCATTAACAAAAATTATGTAAAATTAAATGAGTTTAATAAATAAAAAATTAACAAAATTAAATCTTTTACAAAAAAACAAGACCTAAATCTTAGGTTTCTTGAGTTTCAGAAAAAATGAATAAAATATAGTTTAAATAATAGCTGGAAAAAAATTTATTTATTTTATTTAAACAATGTATTTACTTAAACATGTTTCTTACCTTCACTATTGCAATTAATAATAAAGTGTTTTCTGAGGTTTAAATAATGTAAAGGATCGTTCGACAGCCCAGTTTTATAAGTTTAAAATGAGCGCTTGACAACATCCGATGTAATAGGCGCATATTTAAAGTGAACAATATTGTCACTGGAATAGTCTTTGAGAAAATTGTGAGTCATATAGATCACTACCATCTTCACCATCGAGTATTTTTTATATTTTTTTAATAATTCTCAAGCCATAATTTTTTTCAAAAACATTATTTAGTTCAGTAATAATTGGAATCTCGTAATTACTTTTTAATGTAGAAAATTTTGTTGTAGATTTTGAACCACTGTTAGTGAATCACGTAGTAAAACATCTTTTTTTGTAGTTTTATAATGGCTTTGGTAAAAATTTCAAAATTACTTTTTGTATAAGCCAAATTGTCTTCTAATTTAAGATATATAAAAGTGTCAGTTTTTCCGGAACACTTTCAAAAGTTAAGTTGAAAAAGTTAATTTTTGTGAAAAAGTTGTCATTTTAAATACCCCCCTTTGGGCAGGTAAAAAGTCAGATTTATAAAAAAATATACCAAATGATAGGTAATGACATCATGCATCTATAAAAAAAAGAATTATATTGATATGTTTATTTTTAAAAAAGTTACGGCAGTTTTTAGTAAAAAAATTTGAAAAAATTTCGAAAATCCCCCCTGTAGGCTGGTAAAGAGTTAAATTTATGAAAAAATTATACCAAATGATAAGTAAAGACATTAAGCATCTATAGGAAAAATATTTATATTAATTTGGCTATTTTTAAAAAAGTTATGGTAATTTTAATTAAAATTCAGACACATAAAAAAAAACCCAGCACAGGGGGGTCGCGGCACAGTGGTGACGTGGTATAGATGGATCAAGTATAATGATATCTGACAGTGATTAAAATCACTATAAAAAAAAAACGCTTCAATGCAAATCTTTAGATAATGTTTAATTTTAAAAAATTGGTGGACTATTCCAAAAGCTACATGATCTGCTAGTTCATTATTAATATCCTAATTAAGATAAAGTATGTAGAATGAAAAATTATTTCTCATAGAAAAATAATGTTGATCCATACACTTTTCAATATGTCATAGCATTATAAAGTTAAAAATGTAAAAAATAAAATCGAGAATTTTNGTGAAGACAAAATAAAGTCCGAAATTTTTTTTTTACATAATAAAGTAGATTACATTATCTTTAATTTAATATATATAGAAAAGTGTCAGACTTTCCGGAACACTTTCAAAATTTAAGTTGAAAGAGTCAATTTTTTGTGAAAAAGTTGTCATTTTGAATCCCCCCCTATAGGGAGGTAAAAAGTCAGATTTATAAAAAATAATATACCAAATGATAGGTAAATACATCATGCATCTACAAAAAAAAGAATTATATTGATCCATACATCTTTCAAAAAGTTATAGCATTATAAAGTTAAAAATATAAAAAAGAATTTTTTTACAAAAATCGTATTTTTTTTATTAAGTTTAATGTCTGTTTTCACCATGAAGATAAAATAATGTCCGAAATTTTTTTTTACCATTATAAAGTATATTACATTAGCTTTAATTTAAAATATATATAAAAGTGTCAGACCTTCCGGAACACTTTCAAAAGTTAAGTTGAAAAAATTAATTTTTTGTAAAAAAGTTGTCATTTTAAATACCCCCCTTTGGGCAGGTAAAAAGTCAGATTTATAAAATAATATACCAAATGATAGGTAATGACATCATGCATCTATAAAAAAAAGAATTATATTGATATGTTTATTTTTAAAAAAGTTACGGCAGTTTTTAGTAAAAAAATGTCGAAAATTAGCCATTTTTAAATTTGTAATTTTTTCGGAGGTTTCCCCCATTTACGGGGAACGAGGGAATTTTTTTCAATTTTTGAGGGTAATGTTTTCAACTAGATACAATTTGTGATCTTTTTACGTATCATTGAAAGAAATCGGTTCGGTGAGAGCTGAGAAAAAGTGACAACATAAAAAAAAAAACATCATGGTAAAATTAATACCTTCTCAGCTTCGCATCGAAGCTAAAATCAATCAAAATAATATATGTTGTACAATGAAATGTATATAATCATAACATAATGATTTAAACTTTACTTTTCATTAAAATATGTCATCCGACGGCAAGCTGTAGCAAAAATAAATGAATTGTAAGGTATTTTATAATTTCAAATTTAGTGGTATATCTAATTAAGTGTGTATATAATGGTAAAATATTGAAAATTAGAATATATAAACATATTTTTTTTATCGATATAATGTGAATATTTAGAAAAATTGAGTGAATTATAAACATATTAACTATTATTAACAATAATTGTAATCAGCAGATTCTGGATACTTGAGATGTTTTCTGTTCGTGTAAAGTTTCTTATCGTTATATAAGAATTTCGTGTTAATGTTGAAAAATGGGCCGAATACGCAGTAATAGAATCGTGTCCTTCGTCGATATAATTGTGTTGAATTTCCATGTTGAGGTCAAATAATTTTCCAAATTGTATCAACTAGAAAATTATTCGATTAACATTAACTATAATTGTGGTTCACCTAAAGAAATTAGATTAATTTACCTCGTTTCGACCTGTAGTTTTAGGTATGTGCAGTGCTACGTTGGGAGCAATACTTCTGAGCAGGTTGAAGAGTTTTCTACTGCCTCCTTTGTAGTCGTTACACATTTTTTTCTCGAGACTCTAAACTTCGTGTTTCTTATACGAAGGGCCGCCCCATGGGGGAGACGTCACTATGACCTGTGACTTAAATTTTTTTAATGTTTCTGCAATCTCGAAGAAATCTCCCAGTATAAATGTATTTTTGTCCTCGACTCCATAAATCTCTGCGATTCTTTTGGCGAACTCTAATTTTTTAGCATCGATATCATCAGCGAATACTCGTGTGTATCTCTTAGTCAATTGGATGATGTTTCCACCTGCACCACAAAACGGATCCATAGCAACGTCTAGACCGGGACATCTCAATGCTATATGTGTGCTTAAGATCTCGAGACAAACGGATTAAAATGATTCTGAAAAAAGCGTTATCGTTAATAGTAATATATTAAAGTTAGCTTAAATAATTATTTTATTACCATTGTCCATCATGATTCCTTTGTCGAATTTAGAGAACAATAAGTACCTCTTATCCCATAAATGTTTTTTATTATCACGAGGATGAGTTCTTGTAGCGGAATTTTTGTTATCAGTATTTTCACGTCGTAAAGTTCTATTTTTTTTAGTCTTTTCCAAGACTTCTGATGTAATAGGTTCAGTTTTTTTACTTAGCAACGAACAGTAAGTGTTAGATGTTTTAATAATTTCTATTGATTTTAGCTTCGATGCGAAGCGGAGAAGGTATTAATTTTAATATGATGTGTTTTTTTTTTTTTATGTCTGTTGCCACTTTTTCTCAGCTCTCACTGGACCGATTTCTTTCAAAAATACGTCAAAAGATCACAAATTGTATCTAGTTGAAGACATTACCCTTAAAAATTGAAAAAAATTTCCTCGTTCCCCGCAAATGGGGGAAATATCCAAAAAAATTACAAATTTAAAAATCGCTAATTTTCGAATTTTTTCACTTTTTTTTCTTAAAACTTCCATAACTTTTTCAAAAATAAACAAATCAACATAATTTTTTTTTATACTAAAACCTTAAATATCTACCTTTCATTTGATATCATTTTTTTGAAAATCTATCACTTAACCTGCTCATTGGGGGGGATTTAAAATTGCAACTTTTTTACAAAAATTAACTTTTTTAACTTAATTTTTGAAAATGTTCCGGAAATACTGCGTCCTTTAAACATATATCAAATCAAAGGTTATGTTATATACTATCAAATGAAAAAAAAAAATTTGTCCCGACATCTTATCTTCTATGTGCAAATGGCTGTCGAAAATTTAAAAAAAAATGTAATGTTTGCGATAAAAATGACCTTTTATCGGGATGTTTTTTGTACTTAAAACTGCCATAACTTTTTCAAAAATGAACAAATAAAAATAATATTTTTTTGTATTGAAACCTTAGATATTTCCCTTTCATTCGATATAATTTTTTTGAAAATCTAACACTTATTCTGCTCACTGGGGTGATTTAAAATAGTAACTTTTTTACAAAAAATAACTTTTTCAACTTAATTTTTGAAAGTGTTCCGGAAATAATGCGTCCTTTAAACATATATCAAATTAAAGCTTATTTTATGTACTATAAAATGAAAAAAAAAAAAATTTGTCCCGACGACCTATCTTCTATACGCAAATGGCTACCGTATTCAAAAATATGCTATTTTTGTATTAAAATTATGGGTTTTGTATTTTATTTTAATAGAAGTTGATGTTGCTTTTGCAATTACCCATCAATTTTTTTAAATTAAACACTATCTACAGATTTGCATCGAAGCGTTTCTTAATATAGTGATTTTAATCACTGTCAGATTAAATCTATACTGGACCTAACTATGCAATGTCTCCAATATGCCGCGACTCCATTGTGCTACAGTTTTTATTTTACTTATTTTGTACGTCAATTAGTTAATACACTTTTGATTGTAAATTGGGCAAAAAATTGCAGATCACTAGTTAATAACAGAATATATGAAAATAATCTTAGTCATACAGTCTATGTTAATATATCTATGATTATTGTAATAAACAAAAAGAAAAGGATAGTGGCGGCAGGGTATGTTGTTAAAGGTTGACAAAAGGGATAAAGGTAATAGGTGGTTGGTTTTGTGATAAATAAAAGTAAAGGCGGCGGTGGTTTAGCATAAAGAAAATTAAGAGTGGCACTTCTAGCCACTCTTACTTTTCTTACTTTTTCAACTGGCAGCGACAATAATAGAATGAAATAGAAAGGCATCTCCGGGTATGTATGCCTACATAAACATGTCTTATATATATATGAGTAAGATAAAATATCAACGAAAGATCACTATTAATAAAAATCTTGATTTTGAAATGATCTAATGATCATTTTCTATGATACATTAATAAAAACTGAGTATTTTTAAAAGTATTTTTTGCTTAGTTATACAATGATATAATTATTGATGAAAAAAATAAAATTATTTGTAAAATAATTGTATTTTGTAAGGAACATCTACAATCAATAAATAATCTTCAAATAAAATTTTACTTAGATTAATATGTATGTATTATATTTAAATAATACATATTTAGTTTTCAGTAAATTTTACATGATGAGCTAATTGCTTTTCTGCTTTATTTATTAACTTTGAGCGACCACGTGGTTTTTTAGTTTCTTTCTGTTTGATAAATCTATTTTCACGATCACGTAGTATTTTTTCCCAGTATAATTTTTCATCTTCACCTGAAAAAATTGATTTAACAGTAAAATTCAAACAATAGTTTTAATAATAGCTAATTATAATAATATATGATATACAGAAGGTGATTTTGATTTAATTGGTAATTCAAATTATCTTTGATTTAATTAAATTTTTTTATTATTTGTAACAATTGTTGAATTTTATATCAATAACGTATTTTTTATGATTCATCTCAGTAAAGAAAAATCAATTTATTATTGTTTATTTACAAAATTTTCAATAGAACTAATTAAAAAATTTTTTTTGATGGATTTATAATAATTTTTAGTAAGAATTTTACAAGTAAAAGTTATTTTAATACTAATAAGATTATTTACAAAAGCGAAAATAGTAAAATATTGTGGGTTATATCTTACAACACACAATTATTTAAATGGCGGTAGACTTTTATTAAACAAAATTATAACACGAAAATAGACGTATAAACACTAAAAGAAAATATATGTATATACAGTAAGGAAAAATAAAATAATCGAAGTAAACATAATACACGATGACAACAGCGGCGGGGTGTAGCGGTCGTGTAGCGTATCGCGGACTAGACAGTCTGAACTGAACTAACTAAACTGACTGATTCTTCCGATATATATATAGCTCCGATAAGGCTCTCGCTAATTCTAGAATATTCTATACCCGCGTAGGTTATCTTATGGCGTTATCGAAGTTTCTCGAAGGTTTTTGATAACGAGAACATTCGAGAATATTCGTTGCGTATGTTTTGGTCGCTACATCACTCCCCTACCAGTGACGGAGTCAAGCGGAGCCTACTTGAAGACGGTCTGGAAAATGGACTCTTCTTCCGGAACGTGTCCTTTGATCCTCCCTGGGAATGGTAATGGGTGTATGTGTCTGGATCTTTTTCGGAATATTTTCCTTAGAGTATTCATCTGCCATGATGTATGCTGGTTTAAGTCTATCTATAGTAACTGTAACTTTCTTCTTATTAATATCAATAACAAAAGTTTTTTCGTTCCTACTTATGACTCGATAGGGACCATCATAGGGCATTTGAATTCCGTTTTTGGGCCCATCATGTCGAATGAATACGTACTCTGTGGTTGCTAGATCCTTGAAAACGAAATTTTTCTTCTCGCCATGTCGTGTACCATTGACTGGTCGGATCTGCTGAATGTGATGTCGAAGGTCTTTGATAAACTCAGCTGCGTCGTCGCACTTGGCGGTATTATTATTTGACGTGAGGAATTCACCAGGGAGTCTAAGTGGCTCTCCATAGACTAATTCTGCCGAGGTGGATTTAAGATCGTCACGCCAAGCTGCTCGGATACCCAATAAGACTGTCGGAAGAGTTTCTGTCCATCGATTATTCTGATGACATTTAATAGCGGCTTTAAGCTGCCGATGGGATCGTTCCACCATGCCATTTGCTGAAGGATGATAGGCCGTAGTTCTAAGATGGTTCGTACCAGTCAGGTAATTAAGTTGCTTGAAAAGGCATGACTCGAATTGTCTTCCTTGATCTGTTGTGATACGAAGAGGGGTACCAAATCTTGCAATCCAATGTGTATAGAAGGCTCGTGCTACAGTTTCCGCTTCTTGATTTTCCAATGGAACTACTTCAGGCCATCGAGTAAATCTATCGATGCACGTGAGGCAGTAACGAAATCCTTCGGAATAAGGCATAATTATTAAATCTAAATGAACATGCTCAAATCTTCGAGACGGTAGAGAAAATGACCCAAGGGGTGCTGTGACATGTCGCGTGATTTTGGCTCGTTGACATTCGACACATGCCCGTGCCCAATGTCTGCAATCTGCGTCAATTCCTGGCCACACAAACCGCTGTTTTACAAGCTTCACTGTGGCTTTAACTCCTGGATGTGCAAGGCGATGTATGGTATTGAAAACTGTTCGTCGAAAAGGCTTTGTAACAAAAGGTCTGGCGATTGAAGTTGATGTGTCGCAGAACACTAAGACATTCGTGCCTGGTAATTCCACTTGCTTAAGTCGCAATCCGGTGTTTTCTTGTGCATACTTTTTCAATTCGTCGTCTCCCTGTTGTGACATTGCTAAAGCAGTGTAGTCTAACGTGTCTGATAATGCGTCCACGCGTGATAGGGTATCAGCCACGATATTCTGTTTACCAGGAACGTACCTAATATCCGTGGTGAATTGTGAAATAAAGTCCAAGTGTCTGAATTGTCGTGGTGTGCACTTATCCGATTTCTGTTGAAATGCGAAAGTGATAGGTTTGTGATCGGTGTATATAACAAACTCGCGTCCTTCCACCATATGCCGAAAATGTTTGACAGCGAGATAGATCGCAAGAAGTTCTCGATCGTAAGCTCCGTATTTTGTCTCAGTCGCCGTGAGTTTCTTGGAAAAGAAGGCGAGGGGTTGCCACTCGTCATTGATGAACTGTTGGAGAGTTGCGCCAACCGCTGTGTTTGAAGCGTCGCTTACAATAGCCAGTCGAGCGTTGTCACATGGGTGCGCGAGAAGCGTGGCTGTGGCGAGTTCCTCCTTGCATTTCTCGAACGCTGAAATTGCTTCTGGTGTCCAATTAATAGGTGCTTTACCTTTTAGATTAGGTACTAAGAGATCACTTAGTGGTGATTGTGCATCTGAAGCTCTAGGTATAAAACGACGATAGAAGTTTAACATACCTAAGAACTGTCGTAGACCCTTAGCTGACGTTGGCCTCTTGTAGCTCAATATGTCAGCGACTCTATCAGGTAGAGGACGTGTTCCTTCTTTAGAAATCATGTAGCCCAAAAACTTTACTTCTGGTTGTCCAAAAACGCATTTTTTAGGATTGAGAACCAGAGAGTATTCGCGTAGTCGCTCAAAAATGATCTGTAAATGTTTGATGTGTTCTTCTTCAGAAACAGATGCCACGAGTATGTCGTCAATGTAACTGAAACAAAAATCAAGTCCACGGAGTACTTCGTCAATAAATCGTTGGAACGATTGTGCTGCGTTTCGAAGTCCAAAAGACATAAAGAGGAATTCGTAAAGTCCAAATGGTGTCACAATTGCAGTTTTAGGGACGTCTTCTTCAGCTACAGGGATTTGATTATACGCTCGAACCAAGTCGATAGTTGAAAAAATCGTTTTACCGTGGAGAAAGTGCGCGAAGTCCTGTATATGACGAACAGGGTACCGATCTGGGATAGTCCGGGCATTTAGAGCGCGGTAATCCCCACAAGGACGCCATGCATCTGTTTTGTTCTTTGGTACTAGATGTAATGGTGATGACCAAGGTCCTTGGGATGGTCGGATAATGCCTAGTTGGATCATAGCTTCAAACTCTTTTTTTGCTGCCTTAAGCTTATCAGGTGCTAAGCGTCGTGGTTTACAAGATACCGGGGGTCCTTGTGTCGTCGGGATAAAGTGTTTAGTGCTGTGTTTGATATCCTTCAGGGTCCCAAACGGTCGAGTGATCTCTGGAAATTCCCGTAGTAAACCGTCGTATTTCGTCTCTCCCACGACGACCTTAATAGATGGTATTGAGCACTTGACGGCGTGACCACGAGTGGTGAGTTGTGTAAGTCCGTCTAATAGACATTGATTGCGCACGTCTACCAAAAGATTGTAAAAACTTAAAAAGTCAACACCAATGATGGGCTTGGATACTTCCGCAATCACAAATCTCCAAGTGAAATCTCGACGAAGTCCGAAGTTTAGGCTGAGCGTGATAGTGCCGTAGGTGTTTATAGGCGTGCCATTGGCGGCTGATAGGACGTAATCGGTTTTTACGCGGTGGCCTGGAACAGCACTACGTGGATAAACACACAAGTCGGCGCCCGTATCGATGAGAAATTGAGTTTGGGAAGTTCGGTCTGTGATGAAAAGACGGCGTGGAAACTGACCGGGCTCACTGGCCGTCATCAGTGATGACCCGTCCCGTTTCCCGATTTATAGTTACAAGGTTCCTTGCATTTTTTCGATTGGGATCCATAACGCCAATGATACCAGCATATTCCGTCTGCGCCATGATGAGTGCGGCTTCGAGATCGTGACCTTGGACGGTAAGTATTTGGTCTTGAGTCCGGAGTACGCGAGGGGCGAGTATTTAACGCAGCCACTTCACTTCTCAACGCTGCAATCTCCTGATTAATATTTAGACTAAGTTGAGAAATCTTAAGATTCAACATGGCTTCAAAAGTGTCACTTCTCGACATTTCTGCTATTTGTGGTAGTAAAGGACCCGATGCGTCTGCGATGTTGTCCGCATGGACAGCGAGATCTTCAAGCTTACTATCTTTCACTATTGCCAACGCTACCTGTATACTTTTCGGTAAACGGCCCATCCAAAGTGTCTTCAATAACGTTTCCGGAACAGAAGAGTCGGCCAGACTTTGGAGATGGCGTAAAAATTGTGATGGTTTACGGTCTCCAATCTCAACGCGTTCTAAAAGTTGGCGTGTTTTCTCCTCTTGGGAGGCACTAAGACGTCTTATCAACTCTTGTTTAATTTTGGCGTACTTACTGTCTGAGGGCGGCGTCATAATTATGTCCTTGACTTCCACTGCGTATTTTGGCGGTAATGCTCCAACTACATACCCGAATTTTGTACTGTCAACAGTGACTCCCGCGCTGGCGAAACTTCCTTCGACCATAGCAAACCAAAGTTCGGGATCTGACGAAATGAAATCCGGTATCTTGACGGCTACTCGAGCAATTGTTTCGTCTGTCTGCGCCATCACGTCGAGGTCACCAATTTGTGGGTTATATCTTACAACACACAATTATTTAAATGGCGGTAGACTTTTATTAAACAAAATTATAACACTAAAATAGACGTATAAACACTAAAAGAAAATATATGTATATACAGTAAGGAAAAATAAAATAATCGAAGTAAACATAATACACGATGACAACAGCGGCGGGGTGTAGCGGTCGTGTAGCGTATCGCGGACTAGACAGTCTGAACTGAACTAACTGAACTGACTGATTCTTCCGATATATATATAGCTCCGATAAGGCTCTCGCTAATTCTAGAATATTCTATACCCGCGTAGGTTATCTTATGGCGTTATCGAAGTTTCTCGAAGGTTTTTGATAACGAGAACATTCGAGAATATTCGTTGCGTATGTTTTGGTCGCTACAATATAATAGGGTCTTAAACATAATTACTCTTTTTTAAATATAATTTTCTAAAATTACTGTGAGTGCAAAGTATTCAAAGCACCTCCTTAGAGCTCCTATTGTTATATCACTTCTCCAAGAAAGTTATTTTAGATATATCCTATGGTTAAAGTGCCTATCAGAACTAGCTTAAAGTATTTTGCCACCTTTGGCTAAATTATACATGTGACCTTTAATAACACATAAAACACATAAAATAGTTTAAAATGTGATTCTGGAAAGTCATATGCTTTGCATGTTTGTTAAGACTAAACACTGAAGTTATAAGGTGTTAATTTTATTTTTAAGGGAATGTAAAATATTTTCAATAAATTTCTTTCTTTCTTCATTATAAATTTAAATATAATCAAAACTAAAATAAAGTTATATTTTATAAATCATTTATAAAAAGAATTAATATTAATACCATCTAATAGTTTTGTAGTAGGCCAACGATTTTCAGCTGCAATTTTTTTAGCCGAGTTATGAGAGTCACAACGTACATATGCTTCAGTATTTTTAACAACATCCACATATTTAATTACTGGATCCATTCTAGCTTCAGCCTAAAGATAAATATTTTAAAAATAATTAGAAGGCGTAAAGCAAATATTGTTAATAATAAAACTAACTTTAAATGATTTGTCACACTCAATGGGATTGGAAAACATAACTTTTAAAATAATACCAGGTTCATATTTTACACGAACATCATCATTATTTTTTTTATTAATTTCGACCTCACTTTTAGATATATTTGGTTCATTTTTTTTTTTTATTTGAGGTTCAAATTTCTTATGAAATTTTACTTGTTGTAATTGTGCTTTTAGAATAGACATCTTTTGCCTTTGCATATTTAAATACTGATTTCTTAGTTTTTTCCAATCTGGCCTAAAAATAATTGTTTTTAAAGAATATCTGTTATAGTAAGTATATAAATACATAATACAAAAATAATATTTTTGTTCAAAACAATCAATGATCTATAATAACATCGGCACACAAAAAAAAAAAGTTGTCTGTACATTGGACTAGACCCACCTACAGACATGTATTTTGTCCCGCTGAATCCGAATTTGAAGTCCGTTTGGTCCGGTCACCCTTCAGATTTGAGTAAAATGCAAAAAACCAAAAAATAGGCAAAAAACTGCAATTAAAGCGATGAAAAAAATTTTGTGGACCCTGATCAAGTATGATTTTTATGTATTTCAATTTACTGAAACTGAATCTGAACGTTAATTAGCCTGTTGAGTCATCAACATTTGAAAAATAGCAAAAAAACCAAAAAATTATAATAAATTATGAAAAATCGAAATTATTGAGATGAAAACAATTTTTTGGATACAGGTTGAGTATAATTTTTATGTATTTTATTCCACTGAATTTGAATATGAAGTTTTCTTGTCCCATTAACGTTTTAAAATAAAAAAAAATCCGGAAAATTGTAGTTATAAATATGAAATAAAATTTATAGAACACGATTAAATACTTTTCTTGTATTTTTTCACGCATAAAATAGGAGTTTAGAATATGAAAATATAAAAAATTGTAGAATTTATATAAAATCGAAAAATTGTGGTAGCCATGTAATTATTGTTTTCGTTTAATGTACGGAATGTTACGCATCGGTCTACTTGTTTATGTTATCATTGAAAGAGATATATTAATAAACGCGAAACTATTTTGTGCATTTGAAAAAGTCAAATTTTATTTTTATTTTAACGACCAAATAATGTAAGTATATTTATAATTAATTACTTTTATTACATAATATAGTACGATCTATTCATATTTGGCAATATTGAAACAATATAATGTTGTTATGTATTCGAAATTGCTTAGGTACCATGTGGTCTTGAATAATACCACTGTGCCTATTATATGAAAAATAATAACAATTTATACTATGATGTTTTTTTTTCTAGTTGAAAATAGATCTCAGGGATAAAGATATAGTTTTTTTTTTGGATTTAGAAATCCCTAGTGATTCAGAATGTGCTGTATGTCCAGAATGTATGAGAGCATTTCACACTAAATTAATAAAAAATTGACTACAGTATATATTATTTTGTTAAATACTTTTAAAATATGTTATAAAACTTATATTCAGTTAAAAAACTGAAGTTATCAGAAGCCTGAAATTTAAAAAAAATACCTAGTCTTATTTATAATTTTTTAAATATTATTTGTTTATTATTATTCAATATTGATCTTTTAAAATTTGTTTTATTATATATATTTTATGAACTTAATTTTATGATTTATAATTTATGAAGTTTTTCTAAAAGTTGATGTTTGTTATTTTTTTTTTCTTAATATAAAATAAAGTATGTTTGATAAAATTAAATAATATGAATATTTTTTTTTTCAAATATTGCACGATGGTATCAAATACTAAAACCTTATTTTTAGTAAGTCAAAAAAAAAAAAAAAATTATTTTTTATTTTTACTAATATCATAAGGTAATTAGCTATTTGATTTGCAATTTAAATATTTTATTTTTAAGGAAAAAAATCTCGTGCATGAAGAGGTTAAAATTCGAGAAAATCGTTCTCTTCATTCTAGTCATTTTTTTTATAAATTCTACAATTTTTTATATTTTCATATACTTAACTCCTATTTTATGCGTGAAAAAATACAAGAAAAGTATTTAATCGTGTTCTATAAATTTTTTTTCATATTTATAACTATAATTTTCCTGATTATTTTGGTTTTTTTTATTTTATTGTCCCATTAACGGGACAAGAAAACTTCATATTCAAATTCAGTGGAATAAAATACATAAAAATTATACTCAACCTGTATCCAAAAAATTGTTTTCATCTCAATAATTTCGATTTTTCATAATTTATTATAATTTTTTGGTTTTTTTGCTATTTTTCAAATGTTGATGACTCAACAGGCTAATTAACGTTCAGATTCAGTTTCAGTAAATTGAAATACATAAAAATCATACTTGATCAGGGTCCACAAAATTTTTTTCATCGCTTTAATTGCAGTTTTTTGCCTATTTTTTGGTTTTTTGCATTTTACTCAAATCTGAAGGGTGACCGGACCAAACGGACTTCAAATTCGGATTCAGCGGGACAAAATACATGTCTGTAGGTGGGTCTAGTCCAATGTACAGACAACTTTTTTTTTTTTGTGTGCCGGTGTAATTAATGTGTCACAAAGCTATCACCTATTTAAAGGATACAACATAAAATATAATAGTAAGGACTATTTATAAGCAACCAAAACTTCATTTTGATTTAATTAAATATATTAAGTATTAATATTTCAATAAATAACAGTTAAAGTACATACTTAGACATAATTCTTATTTCTTGGAGAGATAAGCAAGAGTGTGATTTAACTTTTTTACCCTTGTTGCGTTTTCTTTTTTTTTTGGCTAAGTCCTCCTTAGTGTCATTTGTTATATCATTGCTTTGATTGATATCTTCTTCACTTGCAGTTACTTCATCATCAGTTTTTTCAATAGTAGAATTATCACTAAGTACAATCTTTTGAAGACTTTCATTGTCATTTATGGAATTCTCTATTTTATTATTACTGTCCATAGAATTTTTTTTTGATTTCTCTTTCTTTTTTTTTTTTTTGCTTACACTTTTGTTTCCAGTAGCATTTATTTTCAAAGATTCATATTTCATTTTTTTCTCTTTTATTCCATTTTGATCATCAGAGAATTTTCTTTTACAAGGTATAGTACTGGTTTCATCAGCACATTCTTTATCCCCCTCGTTAAATGAAATTATGCTTTGAAGTTGTTCAGGAAGAATTTTAGAATCTTCATTAATTTTTTGGAATTCCTAAAATAGTCAACAATTTGTTTTTTATAAGCATTTAACATTTATCAGAATTACTAGAAATTCCATTTTTATATTGCTACAAATTTTTAATTATGTACAAATAATTGTTTTATATTGAGTTTTGCTCTACAAATATATGTCGCTAAATGTTTTTTATACAACTAAATGAGCGTGTTAATTAAATTTATACTTAAGTTGGGAAGAAATAGTGGATATTTTGTGATTAATTTTGGATAATTAACTTACTAAAGCAGTATTAGTTCAACTAGTTTGGCTAACATGGGTAAAATAAAGTCAATAGCAAAAAATATGGATATTTTTCAATAAATGCTTTTTTAGATCAATTAGTTAATCAGACATATCTAAGTTATACTTCAAAATTTGTCATACATGATAAAAATTCATTGTTGGAATTATATTATAGTTAATTAAAAAATTCAAGACATAGTTAAAAATTCAAACATAATTTGTTTAATAAAAAAAAGTTAGAATTTCAAGGTAATCTAAAACAGTATAGAGAATAAATTTAATTTAAAAGGATATCCTACATTTTGACTGCATAATAAATGAATAAAGCAGCTGTAGTAAATAGCTGAGGAGGTATTGAATTACGTCAATTTTAGTATAATATAAGCTTTACAACAGTAGTAAGCAATTTTTGAACTCTTAAGCAATATAATAATTCCATATAAAAGGGAAATGCAGGGTAAGCAAATTAATAATAAAAAATAATATAAAAGGGAAACATGAAAAGTATTGGGGGACTGGACGTTTTGTCAAAGATACGTCGAGTTATGGGTGAGGATGTTTGATGTGAATAACTTTGTTTTTGTACGATTTAATTTGTTTCTTGTTACATTTTTATATTACATTTTAACTTTGTGTTTATTACGTTTCTTAAATAAAATAACTATTTAAAAACCTGCACTTAGCGTAAATATTTTATATCCTGTTAAAATTGTATGTGTGTATGCAGCAAGGACTGCTGGTCCTTTAGTCAATCTTTATAATTAGTGTGCGTGCTGGCTAGTTTTTGAGCTTTACAACTTTTAATAGGTATAGTAAAAAGGTAGTTGTGCTGGTGGCTGACGAGGAGCTACTCTTCAGACTGCTACTTTTGAGCTAAACCGTGCTGATGGGTCTAAACTCTACCCCTTTAGTAGTTCACTAATTTGAGGGATGGGACTGACCAGTATATCTAACGGGAGGACTCGAGAAGAGCTTGAAACGACAAACTCATTGTCATATATATTAAAAAACATTAATTAACTTGTGTAAAACTTTTGTGTCTACATCGGGGCACTACCAACGTATGACACAGCTATCAAAGCTAAATGATTTAATCTTTATTTTACAAATAAAAATGTTTTTGTTAAAAAAATTGGTAAGGTATATATTTTGTGGAATCTTTCATTCATTTTTTTAATTTAACTTAAAATCATAAAATTAAAAATAATTAAATTTTGAAATGAGTTAAATTGCATACTAATATAACTAAAATAAATTTTACAAATACATTAAGTTCCTAACCTTAATAATAAGGCTATGAAAGACAATAACAATAGCCGATTAAAGAAGAAAATTATTTTACATTTTTAAGTAAAAATAAAAAAGTATTATTAGTAGTACAATGATTTACTTCAAGAATTTGTTTGACTGAATCTTCATTTTCAAACTCTACAAATGCAAATCTCTTAATATTTCCACTTTTAAATTTAGGTAAAGATACATAAGCAACATTTCCATATTTTTCAAATGTTGATTTTACAATATCATGATCAGCCTTTGGAGGTAATTGTTCCTACAATAAAAAAATCCTTAAGATATTTTTATTTATAACTGATGAAGAATTACTATCCTAATTTTAATCACTAAACTATAATACTAAATAACTATTTATTATAGTTACTCACAACATAAATTGTACATCGATCAATATCTTCTGGCTGTTTCTCTTCAATAGGGTTCAATCGTAGTATTTTTGTTTTACATTTACTTACAGTTAACATATGTGAAGTTTCTAAAGCTTTAACAATGTCATCTGGGTTGGTTGTAATTTTTTTAATTTTATTACAATTGAGAAATGTGTCTATACTTATATCTGTAATAAAAACAAATTAGAAAGTAAATATAATATAATATCAAATAAGTATTGAAGTTTAGTTAAAATTATATTATACATATATTATTGAACTTTTGTCATAATTTTATATTAATAATATGACTAACAATTATTAATTTGTATAAGATGTCCAAAATACCGGTCTTTACGCAAATTAGCATCACTTAGGTAAAATTCAATTTGTTTTTTTAACTCGGCAAATAATTGCTTTTTTCTTTTACGGATTCTATTTATTGTTGATTTTTTATTAATTTCATCACAGTTTTCTATAGAAATATCACTAGATGGTTCCATCTTGTATGTAATAAAGTTTTTAAATGAAAAATGTTCGATAATTATTAATAATGTAGTTAATTATAACTAGTGATTTTTTTAATCAAAAATTTAATATTTGTGTGAAATAACTTGCTTAAACTACCTAAAACACGAGTATTAAATTTAAATTTTAGACCTCTAGAAACATACAAAAATATTAATTTTAATGATGTTTATAATAAAATACTAGAACAAGGATAAGAACAACAAAATAGTATATTCACTAACGATTTTGTATACTTCTTAGGGAATAACAAGAAAAATATACATCGACAATACAGTTTTTTTTAATTATAGAAAACATATCAGTCATATTGATAACACATAAATGATAACATTCAGGTTACAGGGTTAACGGGTAGACAGCGAACGAGGTATTTCTATAGCCTAGCCAAATATTTTTTTTAGATTTAAGATGTTCTTGAAAAAATTATTCGATTGCCAAATTTCGTTTGATAATTCATTAAATTTTTTATTCCATTTATGGTGCTTGTTGAGTGTCCGCTAAATTGAAAACTAGATCTTGAGGTAAATTTTTGAAATGATTCATAAAATTGTCTTATGTATACTATGAACCAGTTGATGTTGACCTATTAGGAAAAATAATTTAAAAAAGGTAGTAATAATTTTTATTTATTCTTAATATTATAGTATTGAGTAAATTTTGTTCATCTTAAATTGATTAATTTTATTTAGGTAGTAATATGAAAGTAGTAGCATTAATTAGTGGTGGAAAAGACAGCTGCTACAATATGATGCAGTGTATAGCGGCTGGTCATGATATAGTTGCATTGGCCAATTTACAACCACATAGTAGGGGTAAAAACATTAATGTTAAATTTTATGTTTTAAATGTATTAATGTTTTTGCATATTTATTAATAACAAATAATTTTACTATAATGGAATATAAGATGAACTAGATAGTTACATGTATCAAAGTGTTGGCCATCAAGCAATAGATTTGTATGCTGAAGCAATGGGGTTACCATTATTCAGACAGCAAACAAATGGTGTTGCATTACAACAAGAAAAAGTATATACTAGAACACCAAAAGATGAAGTTGAAGATTTATTTGATCTTCTTGTTAATATTAAAGTAATTTTAATTGAGAAAATATCAATTGTAAATATAAAGTTCTAATTAATTTCTGGAATTTTAGAAACAAATTAATTTTGATGCTATAGCAGTTGGTGCTATTCTTTCTGATTATCAGCGATTGCGTGTAGAAGATGTGTAAGTAAATATATTTAAATTAATTAATATTATTGTATTTCTTCTATCTATAAATATTCTAAATGATTTTTTTTTTCAATAAATAATTATCTAGGTGCTCAAGGTTAGGATTGTGTTCATTATCATATTTATGGCGTCGTGACCAAAAAGAATTGTTACAAGAAATGATTGACTGCAATATTGAAGCAATAGTTATTAAAGTAGCAGCACTTGGGCTAGACCCTACTAAACATTTAGGTTTACGAATTGATAAACTTATGCCTCATCTAGTTCAAATGGTAAATATTATAGAAAATGGTTTCCTTTTATAAATTATACTATATTATAAAACTAGTATCACAATTTTATTATAATAAAAAAATTAATATAATAAAGTACAATTTCATATCAACTCAATTGTAGTTGTATTCTGTATATCTTGTTGTTTAGAAGTAGTTTTACTAAAAAAATTAGTTGATATGACTTATGTATTTGAGTTTGATTTACATTCTTATCTATTACTAATTAATTATTACTAAAATCCATTTAAAAAATATATAAAGTAGTATTACATTTTTGAGTAGTGGTTATGATTTAATTATAGTTCCTCAGTAAATTTTATTGAATAAATTTTTTTATATTATTGAACAGAGTCAATGCAGCTCTTAGTCACTAGAATTTGACTTAAATTTTTTGTTTGGGATCATAGGGGTTTATACAATATTTTGATTTGAGTGAAATGTATGGTGGATTTAAAATTGGGGCTACTCCATTTTCTCCTTGACTTTTATGTTGGTTTCCAGAATGAAAAGTATGGCTTAAATATTTGTGGAGAAGGTGGAGAATATGAAACTTTCACTCTAGACTGTCCTTTGTTCACCAAATCGGTGATAATGTAAGTATACCAACAATTCCATGTATACATGCGTTCACTTATACATATTTTTTTAGAGACAATGTATTATTTCTTGAGTAATAATATGAACGTGATTTAAGTTGCATTGTTGTGATAGTAGATAAGTTAATAAAATTTTAAAGATAGAAAATGTATTTCAAACCTAGTTGTGATTTTTATTATTTTTACAATAAAAACTTAAGGAATATAGTTTTATGATTTATTTTTGGTATATTAGTATAAACATTTTTTTTTAGTCTTTAAGACCATCTTTTCATTTTACAATTCCTCTTCATTCTTTTTTATTCTCTGTTATCTCCTAGTTCTAGTTTCTTTAATATTCTCCTTCGGTGCTAATGAAGTCTTATGATACCATCATCCTAACGGAACTTTGGCTTACTCAGTTTCCCAGATTTCCTGGGTGCACTTTTTGTATCATAAAATTATTCTATACGCATAGCCAACTCATTCTAACTTGCTCTATTAATATTGTTCACAGTACATGGTCTATTGAATAAATCTATCAGTTCTTGGTTGTGTCTTTTCCTTCATACTTGAAGATCTTGATCATATATATCCCATATATTTTTGTAACTCCATCCTCTCGAACACATGTAGTTTGGTTTTCAAAGAGTCGTACATTGTGATCTATAATTTTTATTGATTGTATGATTGTCAAATATAACTGAATTTTTACCTTTAAAGAGAACTCTAAAGCTTAGTTAATTATTTATTGCATAGAAGTATTTATTTTTTATTTAAATTTATTAAAGTTATTGACTTTCAATTTTCTGTGTTGTAGTTGTGTTCAAATATTTGAATCTTATATTTTTGAACTTGTACTGCTGGTAATAGTCTCAACTACAGGAGCATAACCTAGTTCTCTACTAACTTTCATATATTTTCTCCATATTGAGACGAAGTCCCATTTCTTTTGCCAATTCTATTAATCTGCCATATAAATCTACTACTTTTTGTTTTTCTTTCCATAGTAGAACTATATGGTCTGCATAGGTAGGTAAATTAAAACAGGTTCTATTCATTATTATTTCTTCATCTCTTTTAATCCTCATTTCTCAGATTACTTTATCTAAAATTGAATTAAAAAGAATGGTGGTGACATAGCGTCCTCCTGCCTAAGTTCAGTTCTCAACACTACCATTCTTTATATGGAATTTTCTATTTTGATTTTGAGTTTTCTATGTTTTATACTAGCTTCAAATAGATGTACTATTTTCCATGAAAATGTTTTAATATGTCTGTTATGTTCTGCTAGTTGTACTGTCATATACGTTTTGAAAATTTACAAAAATGATATAGAGTTCTTATTGTATTCCTTACTCTTCTGAAATAGCTGTAATTACATAAATTTGATTTGTCATTGACCTGTTTTGCCTAAATCCGCATTGATAGTTCCTCATTTATACGTTGTATTTAGTAGTGCTATTCTTCTATAGTTACCGCAGACTTGTTAATCACCCTTTTTTATAATCAAATATATGTCATTCCTCAATCTACCGGTAAACTTTTCTTTCCCCATGCTTCTTTAATTAATAAGGAAATACTCTATCATGATGCTATTAGTATGCTTTAATACTTCACCTTGAAGCTTGTCTTCCCCTAATGATTTGTGGTTTTTGAATCTTTTAATTTGTAAAATTAAAGACTAAGCAGGAATCATCATTGGGTTACTTATATTCATATGCATATGTATCTATCGGTTCTTTATCATTAAAGTTTTTTGAAATACTCTGCCCATTTTTCTATTATTTCTTCATGGTTTATTATCATTTTTCAAAAAAATTTCATGTTTTTTATATTTCCTCTTAAAGTTATTCACTTTGTGGTTTAGCTGTTGTGTCTTGTATGATCTATAATCTTATTCTGTTCCTTTTATCATGTTCTAAACATACTTTCTCTTTACACAACTTATAATATTATAAGCCTTTCCCTTTTTACTCTTTAGATCATTTCTTTTTTACAATTGTCAACATCATTTAGCCATCTTTCTCTGTTTTTTTTTTTTTTTTTTAAATGATTTATTCACCTTAAGAGCTCTTCTTAACACTTTCTCTGACAGTTTTTCAAGGATATCTTTAATTATTTTCTATTAATAATTTACTGTTTTGGGATTTAAGTGTACTTCTTGTATAATTTCCAGCTTATTTTCTTACATATTTTTCATTGTTTATCAATATTCATGAGTTTCTCTGCATAATATTTGACTATTCCTTGTCTTATTTTCCTACTCATTGTTTTTAGCTTAACTCTAAGTTTGCATACAGCTAGAAAATGGTCTGAGTCGCAATCAGTTCCTCTATATGTTCTTACATCACTTATATTGTTAGCGAATCTCCTATTTACCAATACATGATCTATTTTATTTGTGTATATACCATTAGATGACATACATGTTTCATTGTATGTGTTCCTATGAAAAATTATTATTCTTTTAACTCTAAGACCTTTCCCTAAGGCCAACTCTACTACTCTTTTTTCCATTATTATTAGTTATATCATGTAAGCTATATAAGCTATATAATGTATTATGATCATTTATTATATTCATAATAATATGAATAAATATTATAATTACTATTATAAAATTAAAAGTCAAATTAATTCTGAGCATTTATTTTTCAGGTTGTGCATTATATTATACTATTAAGATTTTTTTATTTAAACAATCTTAATAATTATTTTTAAAAATAATTTTGAATAATATTACATTTGACTTAAAAATAATCATTTTTCAGTGAAGAATTTGAAACAGTTATGCACACAAATGATGTAATTGCTCCAGTTGGCTATATAAATTTTAAAAAGTTCTGCTTACTTAAAAAACCGGTTAGTAGAATATTTATTTATTTATTTTAAGCATTTATCAATTTTTAGAAAAACTTTAACCTAATTAAAAAAATTCTGGATAACCATTAACTTATTGCAAAAATTTATATTTAGATTATAAATTCAAAATATAGTCAGTTGAATAATATTGCCTATATAACTATTAAAAATGATTTATGTCAACTGTAATTTTTATAAAACTATTTAATTTAGAAATAGTTCTCATGAAAGTTATAGTTAAAAATAAATTATTTTATAGTACTTCAATACAAAATTAAATTAATTTTTATTCTATAATTTTAGAATGTTGATGAAAATCAAAGTTTTCGTGATCGTTTAGCTAAATACTCTGTACGGAGTCCTCTTGCTCATTTAATGGATTTAGATGATTTAGAAATTGATTTAGGAACAATTGCTGATAGTGATAATCTAGAGAATATTACTACAGATAATTCTATTGATCAAATTGATGGACTAATGAACGCTAGAGAAATCATTGAAACAGATTCTGTATCCTGTATTGGATATCCAACTGGATGGACATGGATCAATTCTTTAGTTGGTTATTGGGAAGAAAATAAACCACCTATTCTAGTTGCTTTAGAAAAACTTAGAGGTTTGATATTTTTTTATTACAATTACTTATAATTACAATTACATTTTTTTTAGATTTATTATGTAAAAGGAATCTAGAGCTATCTGATGTAGTAGCAGTTACTTTATATGTACGTGATATGACTGAATTTTTAAAAATGAACGAGTTGTATGCATCAATTATGTGTAGAGTTAGTCCTCCTGTTAGAGTTTGTGTAGAAATACCTTTATCCGAACATACTCCTATTTTAATGGATGTCGTTGCATATAAGCCACCTCGGAAAAATTCTTCAAATTCCAATCTCCCAGCAGTTGCTAAACAAACTATGCATGTACAGAGTATATCCCATTGGGCGCCTGCAAATATTGGACCTTACAGTCAAGCTATTAAAGTTAGTAGAAAAACATTTTATTTTACTTGATATTTAAAATTCTTTTAACAATTTCAGGTTGGTGATATTATTTATGTTGCTGGCCAAATTGCTTTAGTGCCTGGAACTCTTAATATTGTAGAAGGTGGAATATTAAGAGAGTGCCGGCTTTCACTACGCCATGTAAGCAGAATAATAAAAGCTGTTGATTCAAATACACAACTTAGAGACGTTGTTCAAGTAAATAAAATAAAATAACCTTTTACTTACTAAATAAAAGTAATTATTGTCTTTAGGGAATTTGTTATGTTACAAATACTAAGTATATCCATGCTGCTAGGACAGAATGGGAGAAACGCACAAATAATGCTATTGTTGATTATGTAGTAGTTTCTCGGCTTCCAAAAGATGCAGTAGTTGAATGGCATTTATGGGCTCACAAACATAATTCAAGATTTGAATGTAGGTATTATATTTATTAACTATTAATTAATAATGTTCAGACAAAGTAGATGTGTAAAAAGCATAACATAATTAGTTGCAATAATACCTTTAATAAATTAAAGGTACAAGAAAAAACCTGAAAATCATTAAAAAAATATTACATTTACAAATAAATGTCAATAAAAAAATTTTTCATAAAAAATTATTTAAAAAAATTGATTTATATGGTTTTCTTCTGTAATCATCAAAGTAATAAGTCTATACCATATTTTAATTTAACAGTATAAATTATTTTAGTATTAGTGAATTGTAATTTATTTAAACAAACTTTTACAGATGAAGAAACAGGTTGCTGTGTTGACAATTATAGAGTATCAATAAGGCGTAGATGGAATTATGAAAACAATGTAGCAGCTATAGTTACATATATTTCCTCTGGTAAATATTTTTAAAATTTTATGTTTAACTTGTTTTATAGATCATAACAATATTAATTTCAGTAAAATTATATTTTCAAATTGTTCTTTCTTATTCTTTCATAGTATTAAAGACTGATAAAATATTTTTTAGGGTCCTGTACGTCATTATTAGCTATAAATGATTTTACTGAAACTTCATCAGAAGTTATTTCAGCTACTGGTCTAGAGGAGGCTTTTCGTTATTCTCTTAAGAGATTGCTTCGAGGTGAGCCTACATCAACACCTACTGATGCAATATGTTCTTTAAGAATATTTTACAAAGTTTCATGTGAGCAGAAACCTCCAATTTACAGACAACTTATAAATTCCACTCTTAAAACTTTAAAAACTGAGTTCCATATTGTTGCTACTGTTGTACCCGTTTTGCATTTGCACCACCCTAATACATTTGTATCAATTTATGCTCTACGGCATAATACCTGAATTATAGAGCACTAATAATATTTTATCTAATATAAATAAATTTTACTGTATTTAGAACAAAAAATATATTAATAAGTATTGATTAATCAATTCAATGATAATTAGATTACTATTAATGTATAATTGTTCTACTGCAATGACTAATTCAATATTTATTTTCATCATACTTAATAATTACAAATTAAAGAAAAATTCAACTAATTTTAAAAGCATCAGACGAGCAATCCGTCCGATAAATGTTTTTTATTAAGTAATATTGTTATCAATAATTTTTCTTTAATTACTATTATATACATTGATTGTAAAATATTATAATTTACTTTTATTCATTTTTATGTAATAATAATTTTTCCAATTTTCATATTTTATTAAGTATCAATTTTGTTGTCTAAATTAAATAATTGAAAATTAAAACTTTAATAAATTTACAGTTGAAAATTCTCCTTGAATGTTTAAGAATATATTGCTGTTAATAATAAAATAATTTGTTGTTGTTATGGACGTAAAAATAAATATCATTAAAGAAAATAGTTGCCATTATTTAGTTTGTTTTCTTAAAGTAATTGAGTTTAAAATTAGTCAGTCATAACAAGAAAAGCTGACAACCCATGACTAGTAATATTGACCATGCTGGGAATATTCTAAATGTCCTAAGCAATCAAAGCACCTTTCAGATAAATTAACAACCTTAAATGATGTATGAAAGTTATGATTTATTTTTCAAAGCAAATAATAAATCGAAACTAGTAAATAATTTATATTATAGTTTTAGAGAGATTATAGTTTTCAATTGTTAAACATTCTTTTTAACGTTTTTGTTTTACTTTGATTATTTTCCATTTTTTTTTTTTTTTTGATTGTGAAAAGAAGATAAAAAGTGATTCTAAAAATAGTTTAAAGTAATATATAAAATACAAATCAAATGAACTTCAAAATAAGTTAAATGTTACATGTGTTTATTTTTTATTTTAAATTCTTTAATAATTATAATTTTTATAATAGTTATTCTATTTTTGGTTATATTCCATTTATAACAGTGAAATTCTTCGAATTTTGGCTTAAGAAATAAACAAAATTTGTGAACTGTCAATCTATTGTGTGATTACATTGGTTAGCTAAGAGTATATTAAAAACAAAATTCATTTAACATAGACTTTTTAATGAAAAAAAAACTACACATTAATTATTATAAATATTATTGATTATAATAATAAATATAATTCTAAAATAAATACTATAAATATATTGTAATTAAATATAAAACTATGAAGAAGTAAAATAGGAAAACAAAATATAGTTGAAAGTGAACTTTTTTTCAATTTAATATTAAACTTATATATATATATATATTCCTTAACTATCACTTATAAAGATTTTAATACTCTGATTTAAAACACCATTAAATTTTGTATAGTATAAAAATTATGTAACACATCTTTGATATAAACAAAGAAAAAAGTAACAATCTGATATAAAAATAATAATAATAAATAGAATAAATAGTTATTCAATAATAAATAATAAAGACTAGGAAAACAATTTTGCCAATAGGAAGACAAACATTCATTACTTTAACATTATAGTTAATTAACATATTTTGTTCGGTATGACTTAAAACACAATTTAAATTTATTTAAGATAGGTATTTCTCTTTTTTGTTTTTCCAGTGGCCTAAATGTAAAAGAAATGATACTTGAAAATTACTATTTTTTTTATATAAATAATGATTGATAAAAATTAAAATTTTTGGTTCATAGTATTAAAAATAAATCTATAACATCAGTCAAAAATTAATTTAAATTTCTTAATTTATCACATTAATTTCTTAGTAATTATAATAATACAAACATATGGACATAAGTGTTGTAATAAATCTGAATTAAATAACCTTTTTCAATTTTTAACAATGTTTTAAATAATTATTCTTTTTTTAAGTCAGTGACGTGAGACACATTAGATTTACTAATTACATTTGTAATTCCTAATGCAGAAGAACTTATTTTATTAAACTGATTGGAAGGTAATGCACGTAATAATAAAATTTGAGTTTTAATAGTAGACTTTATAATTAAATAATTGTTATATACTAAACATGCTAAATTTTCTGCTATTTCTGAAAGTGATTCATATTCATTAGGCACCATACAGTTACACGATGACTCAAAAAAACTGAATAGTGGGAACCAGATCCGCGTGCGACAGGAATCCACATTATTGTTTAAAAGTTGGTTGTTAGCCAATGTATGATAGTACAAAAATAGTCGAGATGTAATATAAAATGCAATGAAGACATCTATAGAGTAATGTTCATGGCCAGACAATATAAAAAAAATACCAAACATATTTAATAGCCAACTAAATGTATGCAGCAGATATATGTCTCTTGGAGTGTCTATCAAAAAAATAAACAAAGAAATATTTGTTAACATTAAAAAAGCATAAATTTGATCCAGTAATGCTTACATTCCGTTATAAAAAAATTTAACATAGTCAGTGCAACAGTGTGTCCACTGAACATATAATCTCCACAAGTACGGACCCCTTGAATTGACATGCCTGCTCCTCTCCAAATCACATAAGCTTGCTGCATTTTATAAATCATTTCACCAAAAAAGTTACCTTCTAAACATATTTAAACCAATATTTCATTAAAGGTACAAAAAAATAAAAAATGTAGTTAATTTTTCCTGTTTTGGACTAGATTAGTATAGACACAATAGAAATAGTATGGCGCTTAGCCTCCAAAATTTAGAAAATTATAAGAGTTTCAAGATAGGGAAAAATTACATTAGCACCTTTAATCTAGTCTATAAACTCAAAGGTGGATTTGTTTACCTCACAAATCATTTTAGTAACTCATTCTGTCAATAGACTAACTATCCCTCTTGAAAATTTGATGTTTAAGTAATATCCTTTTATAAGGAGGTCACTATAATTCTATATTAAGCATAGTAAATAGAAAGCTCAACCCTATAAGCACTATGATTTTGCCACTATACATACATAAAAAAAATTAGTAGTTGGGACGAGGAATACTTGTTGAATATTGAATCTGACAGTATTTCAAATTACTATCAAATAAACCATGGACTTACATTTTTAATAAAATATTTCAGTTCAATAAATAAATAAATGACATGTAAAAATAATGTTTATTTAATTTAATTTAGATTCATATTAATATTTAATATCTCAGTATTTTAATTAATACATACAAATCATAAAATTAATAAGAATAATTGACAAAAAAATTTTTGTTTCTTATGAATTTCTAAACACATTTTTGTAAAGATTTCAAACCTAAAATTACATTTTTTCTAAAATTTCTTTTTGTAATTATTATTAATTAGTAAAAAACAAGTATTGACATACAAAAAAAAAAATTATTGAAAATGTAATTTTTAACCTATTTTTTTGGTCTTTTAAAGTTGATTTTTGTGACAGTTTATAGTATAAAAAGTTGAATTTGTTACCATAACATTTAACACAACTTGTAAGTTTGAAATTGACATCATTAAATAGAAAATTTTATGAGAATTAAAAAAATAGCAATGCTAAGATTATTATGTAGTCAAAAAATTTTATAATAAATATTTACAATAAATTTATGACAAAAGTTGAATATTTCATTAAAATCACTATTTTTTTACTATAAATAATTTTAATAGAAATCATTTCTAAGTGACTTTTGGTGATTTAAAAGATCCTACACTTGAAATATTTAGAAGTTAATTAATTTTAACAATTTACTTTAACATAAAAAAAACAATGAAAAAGTTGTTAAAAAAATCTACTCAATTGAGGGTACTATAAAATTTGATTATAATTGTAAAAATCCATTCTTAAAATCAGGTCAAACTAAAAATAATTTTTTTTTTTTAGAAGTAATTTATATAGCAACATGTTACCAACAAATTGGGAATATTATAGACTGGTATACAAAATTAGAGCAAAAAGATAATAATAAATTACAAAGTAAAATAATTTAATTTAATTTTGTAGTAGAAATCTATTATCATATCAAACTTAGTTAGAAAATAAATACTTTAAAAACATTAGAAATTCATTATTTTAATTGTCTTATGGAGAATGTGGGCTAAGTAACTTTTTAATTGATAAAGTGGATTTTTTTTCAATTTTTGGGAGTAATATCTTTAACTAGATACAAATAATAATAATTTGACGTATCATTAAATATAGTAGGTCAAGTGTGAGCTGAGAAAATAAATGACAGCCACAAA
>NW_026099575.1:37538438-37570503 GCF_025091365.1 Daktulosphaira vitifoliae
TTTTTTTATTTTACTCTACAATTAATCAAACTATTAGTCTTATTTTGTTTAAAATTTTAGACTGAGCAAGTTAGTCATTTTTATTTACTTGCGATGTTAAGAAATTAGATTAAAAAATTAAACTTAGTTACAATGTATAAGTTACTAAGTTTTAATTGTATATTCAGTTAAGTTACTAGTTATTTTAAATACTAATAATAACTTTTTAACCTAAGTTAAATTAAATAATAGAAATTTTTGCTGTTCATATGAAAAGTAATATTTTTTTTTTTGAAAAGAAGTGTAAATTCCAACTCTCTACCATAAAAAAACAACAAGAAAATCTATTTTTTAGCTTCGATGCGAAGCTGAGAAGGTATTGGTTTTACAATGATGTGTGTTTTTTTTGTGTCTGTTACCACTTTTTCTCAGCTCTCACAGAACCGATTTCTTTAAATGATACGTCAAAAGATCACAAATCGTAACTAGTCGAAGACATTACCCTCAAAAATTGAAAAAATTTCCTTCGTTCTCAGTAAATGGGGGAAACCAACAAAAAAATTACAAATTTAATAATCGCTATGTTTCGAAATTTTTTCAATTTTTTTTACTTAAAACTGCCATAACTTTTTCAAAAATGAACAAATCAATATAGTTTTTTTTTTATAAATGCTTGATGTCTTTACCTATTATTTAGTACATTTTTTTTATAAATTGAACCCTTTACCAGCCCACAGAAGGGATTCAAAATGACAACTTTTTCACAAAAAATTTAACTTAACTTTTGAAAGTGTTCCGGAAATACTGACACTTTTATATATATCTTAAATTAAAGCTTATGTAATATACTTTATTATGAAAAAAAATAATTTCGGACTTTATTTTGTCTTCACGGTGAAAATGGCTACCAAATACTATTTTTGTGTGAAAATTCTCGATTTTATTTGTTTGTTTTTTTTAACAGTCAATATTTTATTAACATTATGACATGTCTATTAGTCAAATTTGACAAAAAAAAAATATATTTTTTTATTTTACTCTACAATTAATCAAACTATTAGTCTTATTTTGTTTAAAATTTTAGACTGAGCAAGTTAGTCATTTTTATTTACTTGCGATGTTAAGAAATTAGATTAAAAAATTAAACTTAGTTACAATGTATAAGTTACTAAGTTTTAATTGTATATTCAGTTAAGTTACTAGTTATTTTAAATACTAATAATAACTTTTTAACCTAAGTTAAATTAAATAATAGAAATTTTTGCTGTTCATATGAAAAGTAATATTTTTTTTTTTGAAAAGAAGTGTAAATTCCAACTCTCTACCATAAAAAAACAACAAGAAAATCTATTTTTTAGCTTCGATGCGAAGCTGAGAAGGTATTGGTTTTACAATGATGTGTGTTTTTTTTGTGTCTGTTACCACTTTTTCTCAGCTCTCACAGAACCGATTTCTTTAAATGATACGTCAAAAGATCACAAATCGTAACTAGTCGAAGACATTACCCTCAAAAATTGAAAAAATTTCCTTCGTTCTCAGTAAATGGGGGAAACCAACAAAAAAATTACAAATTTAATAATCGCTATGTTTCGAAATTTTTTCAATTTTTTTTACTTAAAACTGCCATAACTTTTTCAAAAATGAACAAATCAATATAGTTTTTTTTTTATAAATGCTTGATGTCTTTACCTATTATTTAGTACATTTTTTTTATAAATTGAACCCTTTACCAGCCCACAGAAGGGATTCAAAATGACAACTTTTTCACAAAAAATTTAACTTAACTTTTGAAAGTGTTCCGGAAATACTGACACTTTTATATATATCTTAAATTAAAGCTTATGTAATATACTTTATTATGAAAAAAAATAATTTCGGACTTTATTTTGTCTTCACGGTGAAAATGGCTACCAAATACTATTTTTGTGTGAAAATTCTCGATTTTATTTTTTACTCCCTCTCTAGAATCGAACCCTGATTTTCCGTTACCCGTTACAACCATGATATTGATAATAACTACTATCATAACATGAAACTAAAAAGTAAAAAATAAATATAGTTTAAAAAAACTAAAAAACACGCTTTTAAAGCACATTGAACTAAAAAGTTAAAAATAATTTTTAAAATAAGCTTGAAACAATAATGAACGAAAAATACTAGTATTATTGTGATAAAAGCGGGCGCTCAATATACGAAAAATATGGCACAAAGCACCCACGCTTTTATCACAATAATACTAGTATTTTTCGTTCATTATTGTTTCAAGCTTATTTTAAAAATTATTTTTAACTTTTTAGTTCAATGTGCTTTAAAAGCGTGTTTTTTAGTTTTTTTTAACTATATTTTTGTGTTAAGATTCTCGATCTTATACTTTAAATTTTTAACTTTAAAATGCTATAACTTTTTGAAAAATTTATGAATCAATACAATTTTTTATGAGAAATAATATTTATATCCCTTTTTCATTCGACTTACTTTTTTTTTTAATCGGACTATTTCCCTTAATACAGGAGGGGTTCAAATCTTAAAAATGCATATAGATAGTAGAACTTTTTATACTTAATTTTTGTAAAAATGTTGATTTTCATCACGAATTCGAGAGATCAATATTTTTTTAATTTATAGTAAAATACATTTTTAGAATACAAAATATTTTTTTTGAAAATTCCATTTTTACAACCGTAATTTTGAGATGTTTTTTTTAATTTTTAAATTTTTTCAAATTTTGAGCACTGATAGATTCATTAGATCAAAATTAATTTAAGCGCATAAACCAACAAAATCAGTCAAAGAGAATTGAACATTTTTTAAGATTTTTCAAATTTAACTATAAATTAATTAATAATTACATGTTTAATATATTTATGTGAGCAATGTTATTTTTCAAGAAAAAATTAAAAAGTTAAACCTATAAACATACCTTCTAAATATGCTGGTTTGGTACGAGGAGTACATTCTAGGTGAGTTCCTGGTACAGACAAGGATGTTATTATCATAGTAATACATCGTAATAAAAAGACTGTTCCAGAAAGAGCAAAAAAACGTCGCAATAAAATAAAGCGATGTTTATGGAAGAGTAGAACTGTTAACCAAATGAAACACAAAACAGTACCAGTCAATTCGCACATATGAAACGCCCAGGATATATAAGGAACATTATCAAGAAATATATCGGGAAGAGGTGGATACTTTTTCATATCAGGTACACGATCATGTACAATTACCATCACAAAAGCTGTTATCCAAGTGACCGTGAAAAGATAGGTCATTGCAATAAGAGCTTTCCATACCTGCAAAAATTGAATATTATAATTAGCCAAAATACAGAAAAAATATTTAAAATATGTTTTGTTGGGGTAAGATGAAACAGTATAAACGTTCTAATCTAATCATACTATGATCTTATAATCTTTTGTAGCATCAAAAGGTATTCACGGGTAAAGAGTAATTTTTTTAACTCTTCCGTCGTTTATCTGTGTGGTGATTGTGGTTCTTCATTTTAATAAAGCACGGAGATTATTTTTTAATAGCCATTATTGGGCTTTAATTAGATTTCAAAAAAAAATTTCCGTATAGCTAAGCATTTTATAGTTTCCCCAGAAAGCCTGTCCTAATTTTTTATCTTTAAAAAATTAGTGCTTAAGCCAAAGAAAAATATTCGATATTTTGAAAGATTTTTGGTAATATAAGTATCTATTTTATTTCGTTAATGATAGATAGTTCCCAATGTTTATATCATTTATTTATTTTCAACACATTATTGCACAAATGTATTCTATTTTTAAAAGTAATTTGTTTGGTAAATCATTTACCACAAAATTTTTTTAAAGATCCATTTGCGTTACTAATATTGCTAATTACGCCATATCATAATCTACATTTAAATTATTATTGACAGTTATCATTCATTAACATAATTATGACCTAACAGAATCAAGATTGACTCATTGATATGCACGTATTCAATGTTAACAGAAGAATGATAATCTAAGGTTAGTACGTACAAACTTGTTTTCGAGCAAATAAAAAAAGAACGTGTCTCTAATATAATACTAGAATATTGATTATTCATAGAATGAGTAATTTAAAACTAGTTTCTGATAATAATTAATTTAAGTAATTTTATAATCAAAATTATGGCTAATCTTATTCATGAAAATGAATAACTAATAAGAATATTTTTGGAACTGAACGTAGCACATTGAAAATTAAAAATATTTTAATGTTACACTGACGAATCCTACAATGCCTAATGATTCCTTTAATTTAACATTTATCTATTCTTAAATTAATTTTGTCTAGTAATAATAATAATAAAAGAGAGACGGCATTGCCGAGTCGGTAACGCAGCAATGCTTGATGCGCAATGTCTTAGTTTGGAAACTCGGTCACGGACGGCTTCATTTGCCGAGGGGGAGATCAGTTAGGTAATTGTAGTCGCCATCCCTCTTTTCAGCGACGGACTAACCATCCATGGTTAAAAAACCTCATATTTCTACTTCATATTAATGAACCAATATTCAAATTTTTAGCACTTGCCACTAAATGATTTGATATCGGCGCTATTGAATTAAATAAATAAAATGGAGCTATTCTAGAGATAATTTTTAGGGGCATGTGTAGTGAATTTTTCCATCTCTTTGTGATAAATTTGCCTACAAAATTATCTTAAAAAGTAAAAAATGTCAATAATATATTCTAAAAATACCTATCATAAATGATATTTAATAAACGTTTGGGCGATGTGTCACTCCCCTATAATCTGATATCGCACTTGTAAAGAAATTTACAAATCATAGGCATGCGAACAGCGGCAGCAAAAGGTGCTTTTGGTGGTTAGAAATGGTATTTAATAGATAAACCCCAATTTATTCAATGTATAAGACAGAATTATCATACTTTATTACACAAAATTTCTAATATGTTTAAAAAACAAAACCAGCACAGTGGGGTGGCGGCACATTGGAGTCGTGGCATAATTGGGTCCAGTATAGATAATATCTGACAGTGATTAAAATCACTATCATAAAAAAACGCTTCGATGCAAACCGGTAGATAGTATTTAATTAAAAAAAAAAATTTGTCAAAAAAGTAGGTCAAGTGAGAGATGAGAAAATAAATGATAGCTACAAAAAAAAAAACCACATAGTAAAATAATATTTATAATGAATTTCTTCTCACGAGAGGAGACTACACTAATGAAATCCTTGATATTTATTGAAGTTATTGAATCTAAATGAGATAAAAATCAAATGAGTTAAACATTTTTTTCTAACTCAAAAAGAATTAAGAAAAAATTTAGTGCCACAGGCGTGAAAGACCCAAATGTTACCGTCTCAGAAACCATACGTCTCATTCGTCACTTAATAAAAATGGAAATTTAGCTAGTTCAAATTTTAAAGTTATTTTTCTCGACTTCAAAGAAACAAAAAAATTTAAATATGTTTAATTTTTTATACTATGTCAATTAGATTGATATAATATTTATGAAAATCAGTGTAATCCCCTTATAATAAAATAAAATACAAAACTAAGAATTTTAACACAAAAATAGTATATTTTTGAATACGGTAGCTATTTTCACCATAAAAACAAAATAAAGTTCAACATTTCTTTTTTTAATATTAAAGTATATTACATAAGCTTTAATTTAAGATATATATAAAAGTGTTAGACTTTCCGGAACACTTTAAAAAGTTAAGTTGAAAAAGTTCTACTTTCTACATGCATTTTTTTAGATTTAGTTTAAAAAAAAAATATGTCGAATTAAAGAAGTATATAAATATTATTTCTCATAAAAAAATTGTATTGATCCATACATTTTTCAGAGAGTTATAGCGTTATAAAGTTAAAAATGTAAAATATAAAATCCAGAAATTTAACACAAAAATAGCATACGATAGCCATTTTCACCGTGAAGACAAAATAAAGTTCGAATTTTTTTTTTTCCATAATAAAGTATATTACATTAGTTTTAATTTAAGATATATATAAAAGTGTCAGTATTTCCGGAACACTTTCAAAAGTTAAGTTAAAAAAGTTAATTTTTTGTGAAAAAGTTGTCATTTTGAATCCCCCCTGTGGGTTGGTAAAAGGGTTAAATTTACAAAAAAAATATACTAAAAGTAAAGACATCAAGCATTTAAAAAAAAAAAAATTATATTGATTTGTTCATTTCAAAATTTCGAAAATTAGCGATTTTTAAATTTGTAAATTTTTTGGAGGTTTCCCCCATTTACTGGGAACGAGAGAAATTTTTTTCAATTATTGAGGGCAATGTCTTCGACTAGATACGATTTTTGATCTTTTGACGTATCATTTAAAGAAATCGGTTCGGTGAGAGCTGAGAAAAAGTGGTAACAGACAAAAAAAAAAAACCCAGCACAGGGGGGTCGCGGCACAGTGGTGACGTGACATATTTGGATCAAGTATAATGATATCTGACAGTGATTAAAATCACTATCATAAGAAACGCTTCAATGCAAATCTTTAGATAGTGTTTAATTTTAAAAAATAGGTGGATTATTCCAAAAGCTACACCCAAAGAAAAACCTCAATCAAAATTGAAAGAGAAATTTTATCAAGGGTTTATGATAATGTTTTATTAATACGAACAAAATAACTATTCTTATAAATAATTATTGTTCAAGACAAGAAAAAAAAATATCATATTGATAAATATATCATTGATTCAATAGTAATGATATATTTATCAAATTGAACAATGAATTTATTATATAGATCGAGGTTTTTCTCTGGGTGTACATGATCTGCTAGTTCCTTATTAATATCCTGATTCAGATAAAGTATATCGAATGAAAGAGGGATTATTAAAAAATATTATTTCTCATAAAAAAATTATGTTGATCCATACACTTTTCAATATGTTATAGCATTATAAAATTAAAAATAAAAAAATAAAATCGAGAATTTTCACACAATAATAGCATTCGGTAGCCATTTTCACCGTGAAGATCAAATAAAGTCCGAAATTTTTTTCTGCATAATAAAGTATATTACATTAGCTTTAATTTAAGATATATATAAAAGTGTCAGACTTTCCGGAACACTTTCAAAATTTAAGTTGAAAAAGTTCTACTTTCTACATGCATTTTTTAGATTTGAACCCCCCTCGTATATAGGGAAATGGTCCGATTTAAAAAAACAGTATGTCAAATGAAAGATGTATATAAATACTACTCCTCATGAAAAAATTGTACTGATCCATAAATTTTTCGAAAAGTTATAGCATAATAAAGTTAAAAACGTAAAATATAAAATCGAAAATTTTCACACAAAAATAGCATTCGGTAGCCATTTTCACCATGAAGATAAAATAAAGTCCGAAATTTTTTTTTACCATTATAAAGTATATTACATTAGCTTTAATTTAAGATATATATAAAAGTGTCAGACCTTCCGGAACATTTTCAAAAGTTAATTTTTTGTGAAAAAGTTGTCATTTTAAATCCCCCCTTGTGGGCAGGTTAAGGGTTAAATTTATGAAAAAAATATACCAAATGAAAGGTAATGATATTATGCATCTATATAAAAAAGAATTATATTGATATGTTCATTTTTGAAAAAGTTATGGTACTTTTAAGTAAAAAAAATTGAAAATTTTTTCGAAAATTAGCGATTTTTAAATTTGTAATTTTTTTGGAGGTTTCCCCCTTTTACGGGGAACGAGGGAATTTTTTTCAATTTTTAAGGGTAATGTCTTCGACTAGATACGATTTGTGATCTTTTGATGTATCATTGAAAGAAATCGGTTCGGTGAGAGCTGAGAAAAAGTGGTAACAGACACAAAAAAAAAAAACAACACATCTTAGTAAAACCAATACCTTCTCAGCTTAGCATCGAAGCTAAAAGAATCCTAGATTTCGCAGTATCGTATGATTTTGCTGTGGTAAATACTTATTTTAAAAAGAGGGAAGAACATTATATAACTTAGAAGAGTGGGAGGAATAGATCTCAGATCGATTATTTTATGTGGAAGAGAGAGAGTAAAGCGAGTAAAAAATTGTTAAGTTTAAAGAATACTGCAAAGGAGATTGTTGGTGAGAGTAGGAGTAGGAGAGGTTTTAAAGTGGGCATTAATGAGAAAAAGAGTCCCGAAATGGTACATTAATATAATAGAGGATATGAATGATGGTATTTGTACCAAGGTAAAAAGTGTGGATGGAATAACAGAAGATTTTATAGTAAGAATAGGAGTGCACTAAGGTTCTGTTTTAAGCCCTTGAAATAAATTAAATGCCTTTATTGCCTAAAACAAAAATTTTTTCTCTAAGAATACTTTTCTTTTAGCTTCGATGCGAAGCTGAGAAGGTATTGGTTTTACTAAGATGTGTTTATTTATTTATTTTTTTTTTTGTGTCTGTTACCACTTTTTCTCAGCTCTCACCGAATCGATTTCTTTCAATGATACGTCAAAAGATCACAAATCGTATATAATCGAAGACATTACCTAAAATATTTAAAAAAATTCCCTCGTTCCCCGTAAATGGGGGAAACCATAAAAAAAATTACAAATTTAAAAATCGCTAATTTTCGAAATTTTTTCAATTTTTTTTACTTAAAATTGCTATAACATTTTTAAAAATAACCAAATCAATATAATTTTTTTTTATAAAGATGCATGATATTATTTATATGTGACTCTTTACTTGCCCACAGGGGGGGATTTAAAATGACAACTTTTTCACAAAAAATTAACTTTTTCAACTTAACTTTTGAAAGTGTTCCGGAAAATCTGACACTTTTATATATATCTTAAATTAAATTTAATGTAATATACTTTTTATCATGGAAAAAAAAAATGTTCGGACTTTATTTTATCTTCACGGTGAAAATGGTTACCGAATGCTATTATTGTGTAAAAATTCTCGACTTTATTTTTTACATTTTTAACTTTATAATGCTATGACATATTGAAAAGTGTATGGATCAACATTATTTTTTTATAAGAAATAATATGTTTTAATAATCTTTTTTTCATTCGACATACTTTATCTTAATTAGGATATTAATAAGGAACTAGTTGATCATGTAGCTTTTGGAATAATCCACCAATTTTTTAAAATTAAACACTATCTAAAGATTTGCATTGAAGCGTTTTTTTTTTATAGTGATTTTAATCACTGTTAGATATTATACTTGATCCATCTATGCCACGTCACCACTGTGCCGCAATCCCCCTGTGCTGGGTTTTTTAATTTTATTTAATACAATTTTATTTAAAATGTAGTAATAAATTTTTAAATATTATATTTGACAGTTAAAGATCAATTATAAAATAAATTTCAAGTTTTTATGGTAAATTATTTTTGATAAAAGAAATATTTATCAAAATTTAAAATATTTACCAAACATTTAATTAAAAAATTAGTATACTTTAGTTATACCACACTCAACAAAATTATAGGTTATTTTTGCTAAGAAATAAAATAATTTTAAGGCACAAATATGCCTTAAAATGACAAATATTTTAATTTATAATCTCAATATTAAAATGTTGTCATTTACTATGTTTTAACTTAGGAAAGTACTACTGTTTAATTAATATTCAGATAATACCTCTGGCTTTAAACGTCTATCTTCTTCAAATTCGGAACTATGTGAAGATGTCGCTGTAACATCTGATCCATGATTCATATGAATATCATCATATAAATTAAATCCCTAGATCATAATAAAAAGTTATACTTGAGATGTAAAATTCTAGACAAATAAATCTATTTAATCATAAAAATCTAATTATTTTTGGTTACTCTATAAATTAACCAAAAACACACACACACATATATATTAAAATAAATATAGTTTAAAAAAACTGAAAAATACGCTTTTAAAGCTTATTGAACTAAAAAGTTTAAAATAATTTTTAAAATAAGCTTTAAACAATAATGAACAAAAAATATTACTATTATTGTGAAAAAAGCGTCGAGCGCTTAATATACGAAAAATATAGCACTAAGCCCCCACGTTTTTTTTCACAATAATATTAGTATTTTTATAAGGTAAAATGATAGATACAAATTAAGAATAGGTACTTGGAATGTTGGATCATTAACTGGTATAAGTGGAGAATTAGTAGAAGTATTGAAGAGGAGAAAAGTTAACATTTGTTGTGTGCAGGAAATTAAGCGGAAAGGAGAGAAATCGAGGGAAATATATGAGGGTTATAAAATAATATATTCAGGTAAGACCAATACAAAGAATGGTGTTGGGATAACAATGGACAAGAAAATGAAAAATAAAGTAATAGAAGTAGTTAGAAAAATTGACAGAATTATAGTCCTAAAATTAATTTTGAGGAAAATATGTTGAATGGGGTAAGTGCCTATGCACTAAAAGTAGATTGTGATTAAATAGACAAGGAAGCGTTTTTGAGAGAGATGGATGAGGTGATGCAAGGGGTACCTTGCAATGAGGATGCGGTGATAGGTGAAGATACGAATAGACATATAGGTAATGTTGGTATGATTATTCCAAAAGCAAAATTAACTCTTGTTTATTGTTCTACATTGACTACTACTTGAACATAGAAAATAGGAGAGAAAAGATCTAAAGATTATCATTATATAAAGTGTATAAAAAATGTTGATAATAATAATAATCACCCTCCAGTGATGAAGATGTGAAAAAAAGGTAGAAAGAGTATTTTGAAAAATTACTGAATGAGGAGTATCCAAAAGAGACATTAGAGAATATCTCGTAGAATGAGGGATTAGTAGATTTAATTAGTGAGAAAGAGGTATGGGAGGCTGTGGCATCAATGAAAAAGAATAAAACAGTAACCAGATAAAGTGCCAGTAGAAGTATTGAAAATATTAGGCGGTGTTGGTATAAGGTGGTTGAAGGAACTTTAAAATAAAATCTTATTAGAAGGGGAAATTTTAAATGAATGAAGGAATAATATTATGGTGCTGATATTTAAGGGTAAAGGTGACATACAGGAGTGTTGAAATTATAGAGGCATAAAGCTTATGAATCATAGTATGAAAATTTGGGAAAGGTAATAGATAAGAGAATAAGAAATGAGACATGGGTATCTAAAAACCAGTTTGGATTTATGCCTGGTAAGTCAACAATGGAGCCAGTATTTTGTATGAGTCAACTTATAGAAAAGTTTAGGGAAAAGAAGAAAAAGCTGTGGTGTATGGTATTTATATATTTGGAGAAAGCGTATGACAGAGTACCGAAAGAGGTTTTAAAGTGGGCATTAATGAGAAAAAAAGTTCCGAAATGGTACATTAATATAATAGAGGATATGAATGATGGTATTTGTACCAAGGTAAAAAGTGTGGATGGAATAACAGAAGATTTTATAGTAAGAATAGGAGTGAACCAAGGTTTTGCTTTAAGCCCTTATTTATTCTCTATAGTGATAGATGAAAGTACAAGAGAAATTCAAAGAGAGGTGCCTAGGTGCATGTTGTTTGCTGACAATATAGTGTTAATAGAAGAAAATAGGGAAGGAATTTATCAAAGGCTAGAGGCACTGAGATCAGCTCTTGAAGAAAAGGGTTTAAGAATACGTAGGAGTAAGACAGAGTATATAGAGTACGAGTTTGACAAAGGAGAACACAAGGTAGGTGAAATAAGGAGATAAGTGACAATAGATGAGGACGTGATTGGAAAGGTGTAAAGTTTTAAGTATTTAGAGTTAGTTGTGCAAAAGAGCAGTGGTATTGACGAGGATGTAAGAGACAGGATTAAGTGTAAGTAGTTGAAGTGGAGAGAAGCGTCTGGCGTCTTATGCGATAAAAGAAGTCCAATGAGGCTGAAAGATAAATTCTACATTACTATCTCCATCTGACTATAAAAAGCCATTTTCCCCTGTCAAAACCAGTCCTTTAGATAACTTCAAAAAACATATAATCTATGACACTCTAGTCAAGATTATCTTGATTATTAATGAGAATATTATTTAAATTAAATGATACTTAGAAATTTTTAAGTGAATTTTTTAATGTAAGTTTATTTGTTCATTAGATAATCATGTATTTTTTTTTTATTATAGAAATACACGTCTATTAATAATTTAAACATCAAACATTTTTTTTTTAAATTATTTTAATGGTATTAATAAATCATTATATTAACTAAACAATGCATAGTGTGAAACATATATGCAGTGCATTTAATACACAGAATCAATGTTGGATTACTTAAACCATTATTACATGACATAAGGTAAGTTCAATTTAATTTATACTTTAGAACTACAAAAAATCTATCGCGTAATAAACTATTGAGATAAATTTAAAAATTTATAGGGATACTTAACATTATTTGTTCAGTAATATTGAACCCTCGAGATAACAACATTTATTCATTCCACAAATTTATCCTTTTTACCACAATTTGTCCAATCTACCAATTAATTTATTAATCTTTCACTATTTACATAATTATAATTTTTTATTTTTGGTTTATTATAATAATTGTCGTTGATAAATTAAATTAAATACAATTAACATTATTAAATAATTAAGATGAAATTAGTTATAATTACATCATATGGTAATATTCACAAATATAATACTTTATTTACATAGTTTAATGAGTTCAAATCATAATAATTGGATATAATTTTACACCCATACAAGTCCTCTCAGCTAGACCCACTACTAATGTGGTAAATTTAAATTAAATAATCAACATACAAAAAACCGACTAAAAAAATGTTGAAAAAAATTTGATAGTTTAATAAAATACATTTTATGCCCAAAAGTATACTTACATCTGGACGGAAGTGAGTACCATAAACATTTGTACTACAAATCGGTTTAGAAAGTAGCGATATAGGATCATATCCAAGCTGTATTAGAGATTGTCGATTTTCAACTTTTAACTGTCGAATATCTAACATAAGACGTTTAATATCTCCTAAAACCTAGAAAATTAAAATATTTATTTAATTATCAAATATAATAGAACTATTTTTTTAGAAAAATATACTTTAATACTAAGAGGAGGAGATTTTAAATCAGTTTCATTTATTAATAACAAAGCTCGGCCATCAATACAATGTTCTTCTGTTAGTAGATGAGAATATTTACCATGACCCTTTTTATGAAGCCAATGGGACACTGCTTGAGATGTCCAATTGATCACCGAATCCATTTCTTCATAAAAAAAAAAAACATTGAAGTTAGATTAAATTAAATAATTAAATAATTAAACACAATTAAATAATATTGTAAAAATGATATCTACTTTTTAAGTGCCTACTAGTTTATCATTATTAAATTCAAAAACTTTACTTATAGTAATAAATGAATTTTATTAAAAACTAAAATAAAAAATTTTCATTAAGAGTAGTAAAAATATTGCCGATTAATGCAATCACTAAAATTTTAGTTAAAGTAACATACCAACAATACACAACATTACTATGTCAGAACTAACTTCGTATGCAACTTGAACTTCATTACAAAATTGTTAAAATTATAAAAACACGATAATAGTTAACAAGTGTACCATTTAGTCAATTTTTTTTTTTAATTCTTCTGATTGAGATAAAATGGTAAATTTTTTATTAATATCTAATATTTTATTAATACATTGAGCCGACAATTTTTCAGGTAATTATAATTTTATTTTTGCTAAAATTTTGCATTTTGGTGAAACTTTTTTTTGGTATTTATTTTAAGTTTTGAGATAATAATTTTTTATGTTGGTAACATTATCAAGTATCGCTTTTTTTCCCGCCATAAACGACAACGCACATTATCTTTTGTGTAAAAACCAAAAGATCGTTCCAATTGCATTTTTAATGTTCATTATTCCGTAAGTTAAACTGAAGTCTTAGGCTCTTCTCATTGTCAGTGACTTATTGAATTCGCGTCTTTTATTTAAGAGTTAGATAGTTGAAAAACTTACTTTTTGAAATTTTATTTGCGTTGTTATCTAACGTCTAATATATCCCATAAAAATTTTAATTTTTGTACTTTTGTTCTTTTTTCTACCTGCTTTAAGTTACAAATATTTCATCATGTTTGAAGCGAGACTTTTAATGAGTGGTCATTTTAAAAAAATCTTGGAAGCAATTAAGGAGCTACTTAAAGAAGCTACGTTTGACTGCTCAGATTCAGGCATTCAATTACAAGCCATGGATGATGCTCACGTGAGCTTAGTTTCCATGTGCCTAAAAAGTTCTGGCTTTGATAAATTTCGTTGTGATCGTAACCTTTCTATGGGCATCAATTTGGAAAGGTAAACAGTATATTTTGGTTTGTAACAATTCAATTTTTTAAGTGTATCTATTTTCATAAAGTTTGGTTAAAATAATGAAATGTTCATCCAATAATGATATCATGACAATAAAAGCTCAAGATAATGCTGATACTTTAACTATTATGTTTGAAACTGAAAATCAAGAAAAAATGTCTGATTATGAAATGAAACTTATGAACTTAGACCAAGAACATCTTGGTATTCCTGTAAGTTGATTTTTTCAATGTTTTGTTTTTAATTTAATAATTTATTATTTTGTTTTTAGGAAACAAACTATTCATGTATCATTAAAATGCCTTCTGCTGAGTTTGCCAGAATATGTAGAGATTTAAGTCAGTTTGGCGAATCTGTAGTCATTTGTTGCACTAAAGAAGGAGTCAAGTTTTCTACTTCGGGTGACATTGGATCAGGTAAAATCTAATATTGTATATTTACAGTAGAGATATTCATTATTTTCTTTTTTTTGTTTGTGGTTAATTAATATAACATATAATTTTTCAATTTATAGCTAATATTAAATTATCACAAACTGCATCATTTGATAAAGAAGAAGAAGCTGTTACTATTGAAATGACGCAAGCTGTATCACTGACATTTGCATGTCGCTACCTTAATCTATTTTGTAAAGCAGCTCCATTGTCACCTCAGGTACTTGTTTTTCATTGAAATTATTTGTATTTTATGAGTTGAAAGGAATTATCTTAATATAATAGATTATAATCATACATGTTTTCTTAAGTAGGCAGTACTTTTGCCAGCGATGCATTAAGTCTTAGTTAATTTAAGATAAATCTGATTTGTGGTTATTTTTAGGGAATTGGTATTTCTATGTATTTTATCATATCCAAACTTATAAATAAAATAAAATTATAAATATTTGTTATAAAATTTACTGTGTAGAAGAAAGAGTGTTCATAAAATTTTGTTTTATTTCTTTTTTTTTAAACTGGTCTCATATTTTTTATTGAAACCATGATAAGAATAAATATAATGTATTTTAGGGTTTGTTTATGTTATTGTTTTTAATCAAAAGTTTTGAAAACCAATGGTTACTGTGAATTTATCAAATATAACATCTTTCAATAGTTGATTTTTAATTGAGGTGCCTTCAATTAAAAAATTATATCTTCAGTTCTTAATATATTAAACATCCTATTTGAATTACTATTATTTTGCAATTGTTTTTAGCATAAACATAGTGTGGTCAAATTTTGTTTGGAAGAACTAAGTATAATTTTTCTCTCCTAAAATATTTTTGCATCATTTATCTTGATTTTAAAAAAGTTTTGAAAAAGCTTTTTTCCCTACATTTCTGTTTTATATGAGAAAATTATTTTAAAATATACTTATGAAATTAATTTAATTCATTGCAACTTATTCCATTTGAAGTTTTAAAGTGCATTTCAAATAATTAAAACTATATTTAAATAAGTTCATTATTTTAAAATATGTTGATTGTACATATAAGGATGTGGTCTACAATATTTTGAATGATCTAAGTTCTTTGAATCTATTAAATATGTTTTTTATTTTTAATAATTTACTTTTAAATAATACTTACTTTGACTACATTTAAATTATATATTTTATTATTTGTTTTTGATAATAAAAATTTTTTTTTTTTTAATTTTAAAACCGATCTTTTTAGGTTTTCTTACAGAAAAATTGCAATTGCCCAGTACCACTCGTACTGATATATATTTATAATGCATACTCTAATTGAGCTACATACCTACTCTATGCATTAAAATACTTTTATTAAAATAATTAATTATCATAAAATTGTTTTATTATTATCCCATTAATCATTATTGTAAGAATAGTGTTAAAAACATGTTATTTTTTAATTTTGAAAACATTTAAAACATGATTTTAACCTAGTTTAAGAATGCATTAATTATATTTAAAAAATAACAATGCAAAATATTTAGTAGATCAATAGTTATAAAATTTGTCTAAATATCATGAAGCACCTAGGTTACATATTATAAAACATTAATTTAATATTAATGTTTTTCTACTAATCAATCATCAAATTCATACCAAAAATTATAGATTTATGTTAAATGAATTACTTTAAATAAGTTTAAAATTTATACAAAAAAATTAAATAATAAAAGATTTATAATTATTTTTCACTTTTTATTTTTGGAAAATTCTATTGGAAAGTGAATTTTTAGACTAAGGTAATTTAGGTGACTGAGACTTATCTAACATATTACCATCTACCAAATGATATATCAAGAGTTAACATAATTTGGTAAATGCAAAAAAAAAGATTTATTAACTTTAAGATAAGTTGCTTCAATTTTTTTTTTCTCAAGCGAATTATATATTTGTAATAGATATTATTCTAAAATTAAATATAAGTTAATATTTTATTGTTTTTTTTTTGCATTTATTTTAAGTTGTTTCATTAATTTTAATTTTAATTTGCAGGTTATTTTGTCAATGTCTGGAGATGTGCCATTAGTAGTTGAATATCAAATCGCTGAATTAGGACAAATTCGGTATTATTTAGCTCCTAAAATTGAGGAAGATGATTAATTAATTAATTTTTTTAATAACAAGATACAGGCTTAATTCTATAAGTAACTTTTATTTTTATACGTAAAATATTTCTTTTAAAAAATTTTTTTATACTAATATTTACATGAAGAGTAAAAAATAAAAACTACATAGGTACATTTTGTATAATCACAAATATACGAAGTTACTGAGCATCCATTTTAAGTATATGTTTTAATACTAAACCTTTGAACATCAGCTATAATTATAATTACATTATAAATATGTCATTAGCTATAAAGTAAAAAATAAATATTGATTATAATAGAAAAATTACTTTACATTTTTACATCACTTTGTACATACTTTTTAAAGAGATAAATGTTATATTATCTGCTTTTAAATAACATTAAAATGAAGGAAGACAATGATGGTTTTATCATTGTTTTTATATAAAAAAATTTTAAACTCATTAACAGATGTTTAGAATTATTACATAGTTGATTTTAAAAATAGTTTAAATTATGTAAAATTTGCATTATTAAATTCTATTAAATAATTATATATTTTTAAAAAAATTAAATGTGTAAATCTTAAGAAAATAATAGATATTGAATTATTTATTAAATAATATTTTATATAATTATAAAAACTTTTATTTTTCTCGTATTATTAATATGAATTAAAACAACTAATTTATTTATATATAAAAAAAAATTTCAATTTAAAATAATTCATCTCATAAGTTACATTTATAGAGAAAAAAATGTTAATTATTATTTTTTCATCATCGATAATTCATTGTTTTTTTGCATAGTTTTATCTGTGCCAGTGCAAGGGTTTTGGAGGGGGAGAATATGTAAAAAAAGGTTTATCACCTTCTTCAAATAAAAAAAAATTGTATATTAATCACATAATCATTTATACTACAGAGGTTCTATCCTACCTTAACATCCTCAATATATTATTAAACAAAATATGTATCTATACTAACAGTATCAATTTCATTATCTAGATTATTATTGCAAGAATGTAAAAATAAAACTTGTTAAAACCAAAAAATAAGTTATATTTTAAAGTGACCCTTGAACAATACAAGATACGTATAAGTATAAGAAACAATTTAAGTTTATAAATACAACTTATTGTCCTGCATTTTCATTTTTTAAATCTGGCATCACCAATGTAGTAGGAGAAACATCATCTTGAGCATTACAATACTCAACCATGGCATTTGGACTTATGACTGTATCATGTAAAGTTCTCATATGTCTAAGTAAATTACTTTTTACATTAAACCCTTTATTACAAACACCACATTGATATGGTCGTTCTCCTGTATGAGTTCGACTATGTATTAACATGCTTGCATGTGATGGGAATGTTTTAGTACAAATAGGACACACTTTTCGACCATTCATGATACGAGGCCGTGGTCGTTTAGTTGATGGTATTACACCAGATCCTCCACTAGCTAGACTGTTAGTGATAGCTAACTGTTCTTCTGTATGTGCACTTTGTATGTGTCTCACCCAATCTCCTGGTGTCAGATATTCTTCTTGACAAAGTTCACATCTTAAAGGTGGCAATTCTCCATCATCATCATCCTGTTTATGCACAAATTTTAATGAATTAATTAATTATCATATTTATAAAAACTTACTGTTGTTTTACGACGTTTTCTTTTAGGAATATCAGTAATTGATCCTAGTTCATGAGTTTGAATGTGTCTTACCCAAAGAGCTGGAGTTCTAAATGTTTCTTGACACATATCACAAGTTAAAGGCGCATAATAATCTGAGTCTGCCTCTTCATCATCCTCATCATAATTGGAGAAGAGTTCCTGAGCATGAATTAATAATTAAAAACAATTTTTTATTTAAAAAAAATTATCTTACCGGTTGAATAGTCATTTCTGTGCGATCATTATCATTCCATTCTAAGGGTTCTTCTTTAACAGTTATTTCTAATTGCAAAGCATTTTGCATTGGATCTTCATTCTCAGAATTTTCTTTTTTCATTTCATTTTCTTCATTTTCTTTATCTTTTTCATTTTCTTTATTTTCATTTGCCTCTGACCTTATTGATAGAGGCATGTCTTTAATTTTAGACTTGACTTTTTCATCTTTATTGTCTGATGATTGTTGTCTTGGTACTACACCAACAGTATTTTCATTGTTACGACACAGTCCTCTAACTTTTAATACTTCACCTGCTTTCAGTACTCTATCCAATTGACTATTAGTAACAGTTGCTTCACCACTGTACATATACTGAAGTAGTATACAAAGAGTACGATAACTAATATCAGCTGGCAAAACAATAACTAAATTATTAGATACACAATTTTGGAATACTTGTTGCAAATAAGCACTACAGGCTGATAAAACAAAACGATGTGCAGAAACATTGCGACCATCAATTGTACTCAATGTAACATCAGTAAAAGCCGTAGTTCGATGTAATGTAGCTATTGTAGAATGTAAGTGAGCACCATGACTGTGCCACTTCAATTGATAATTTTCAGCATTAACCATGTTGGACATAATGCTCGTCCTAAATATTTTTTTAGAAATTAGTTTATAAATTATAACTTTCACTCAACAAATTAAAGTATTAGATTAAAAAAAAAATTGTGTATTTCAATTTTCGAGCTCTTATTTTATTATGCTAATAACTATTTAGGAATTCTTTTAAAGAATTGTTATCTAATAAGTTTTAATAATATACTTGTTATAAAATAAGTAAATTCAAAAACATTTTAAATTTAATCTTGATACGTTTTTATAACGTTTTAATGAATTTATAACAAAAATATCAAAACAATTATAATTTAACTCTTAAGTACTGAATAATTAATAAATTATATGATCATCAAAAAATACACTTTAAAATAAAATAATTACGTGCTGAAGCATAAAAATGTAATTTTATGTAAATCATTAATTATTTGAAATTCAAAATTTGAACTACTGTGCGATGTACTCAGACATTTTACTGTGCAATTATAATATACAAATTGATTTATGAAAAAAAGACCATACAAATTAATGACGAAATAAATAGGTAATCATTAATAGAACCGGATGGGTAACAATAGCGATCAATTAACTCCAATTATTAATAAAATGTTTCATAGATGAAATGCAAAGCAACCGGTTTTTTTTTACTAACCGGCACCTTAATCGCATTATCAACTTCATAGTTACCTAGGTGTTCGGCGGCGTCCTACCGATATCAAATAATTGTTTAATGTAGAACTGACAGAAAGTGACCTTCCTTGAAAGTCCGCATGAAAATGTTTGGACACGCAACGATGGCGAGAACGGCTTCAGCAGTAAAGCGAAAAAATCGATAAACAATACTGATTATTGATTTTGGCACCGGCCGATGACGCGGCCGCCGTCGCACGCTAAGTACACGCGCCACATCGTTATATTCAGTACTCTTACATATTGTATTTCCCTGTACAGCAGCCTATTCCCATTCAAATACTCTAAGAAGATCGTACATTTATGAGTCTAAGTAAAAATAGAAAGCTTTATTAGTCACTGGGATATCTTTGAAGTTCTAAAAACAAACGATTATTGCTACATATATTCGATATTATTGTAATAATCATGAATACAACACACAAATAATGGTGTTCTAGTGATAAAAATTACATTGTTTTGGTGCCTCATAAGGGATGACAAAATATTTTTACTTGTCATGTTATCTATAGCTTTATGTAGTATACTTACAACCTCGGCAAATACCATAACAAATAAAAGTTTTTCCTTCAACAAAGAGTCTTCGTTCATATTTATTTTAGTATTTTTAACGACAAAAATCTTGATGTTTTAAAGAGTATTTTACGTTTACTCTTTATTTAGTTCAATTAAGAATTAATGTAACTCTTTAATATTTAGGCTCAAGAATCCCACCCCTCCTAATTGTACCTACACGTGTACATAGGCATAGTTTCAATTATTTGACAAGGTCAGCTATAGTTCCATATTCAGTTTCATAAATATAAATCCCAGTCTTCCCAAACACAATTAATATTTTTTTTGGGGGAGGGGGGCCTACGAATATACATTTTTAACCTCCACATTTCTCATTCAAACTTCGTTATTGGTGTCGTCATTTATTTGTTAAAAAAATATTTATCTTGCATTACATATTACTTGAAAAAACATCTTTGAATAAACTATCAAGCAAAGATATCGTTAAAAAATTGTACAAAACTTTAATTACCAAACTTATTTAATGAAAATTAATGTTTGCATAATTTTAATACACTACAAATTTAACATTCATGAATTTTAGAAATTACTAATTTTTTGTGACAAAATTACATATCTATGCGCTATGGAATTACCGTCACATGGTCTAACTGGACTGCCTAATTTTTGTGAACAAATATTTTATTTTTGTAATGTTTACAATACTTGTAAACATTTTAATAGTTATGTACATTGATACGATTAAAATGATAATATATATTATTAACTGGCCCAAATTCTGACTATACTTTAAGTGTATAGAAATTAATGTTCTTGAATTTTTCTTGCTCTAATTACCTTTATTATGCACTATTTTTTAAACCTTTTAATTTGATCACTCTTTACATTTTAATTCGGAAATTTAAGAATAATCACAAACCTATTTAGTTTAACAGATATATATTTATTGGAAAACATTTTTGCAAATAAAAAATCATATTAAAATTTGCTGTCTGGACACAATGACCACTTTCTCTAATTTCTTTAAAATACACCTCTACCTCTAGCTGCATTATTTGAAGATAAAGATGGAAAATTAAATTTTTTAGTAGCGGAACAAGAAATTTAATCTTGTATAATATGATGTACTTATATTGTATCTTACGGCAATTTTTAGAAATACGATCTTGTTGTAAGTCAATTGAATTATAAAGATTACTCATTATGCTTCCATAATTCTGTACTATTGCAACAAACATTGTTATCTAAGACTTTGTGATTTTAAGATTATTCGTAAATTTGAAGTTTTTAGTCAAAATTATACAGCGTTAAAATATGAAATTATAGACACACATACTAATTATAGGTACACTTACATAGTTTTAGAATCATTTGGATTTCTGTTCTAGTGGTACTACTAACCCAAACCAAGAAAAGACAGAATTAGTTTTCATTACATTTTACTCGCCCTTTAATGTTTTTGTCTTTTTGATTCGGTAATTTTTAGGATTCAATCTTTTGAGCAGTGACGTATTAAGGGGTTAAACACTCTGCCCCAGTTTGTATTTTATGCCGTTCTAAAACTTTTTGTTGAGCAAAAAATAAAAAAAATTGCCTTAAAAAACTTTGAACATGTATTAACAGAACATAAATTAATAATAAAATTACATACATTTTTACTCGAGTTTTATCAATTCAATGGCTATAAAGCTCTTAAAAGACTCAGGAACGTACTGGGGCAGCTGCTCCAGGTCGTTTCCCTTTTGTAAACAAGGTACTGCTTTTGAGTACCTAATATTTTAGGCGTAATATGAAAAAAAAATATAATTTTAAAAACATTAAATTGAAATAGATATATCATATCAATTTAATCCCAAATAATTTTTTTGGGAGAGTTTTAATTTGAAAATATAAAAACTCCGAATATTTATTTTTTTTACAAAATTGCATACAGCCTAATTTTTAGGTGCATTCGGTTTATATATAAGTAAATCGTCGTTTATACTGACCAACTGATACATACTGTATCTCAGTTTTTCTAGATTTTCAAAATGATCATAAAACAAATTTGAATTATACACGTTTTAACACAAAAGGTGATTTTATTTTCATAATTATCAATAGAACTACGAGTCTTGCAAAAAGATACGTAGAAAAACAAATGTTCAGAAAAACTTTTATCATTATTGATAAAAATCTCATTTTGTTAAATGTTGAGATGTACTATTGAAGTATAAGCGATGCATTGATTGCATATATACATGATACGTTCAGGTTATTTATTATGTTAAATATTTATATAAATAGTCTATTACTATAAATACTTAATTACTATATATAATTAATATTACTATATAAGACTTAATTACTTAGTTGTTTTGCTACAACATTGCTTACCGACGTAAGATAAACTTTTCCTAAAAATTTTTAATTAGAGCTATTTATGACCATGTCACTCATACCATAAAATAAATATAAAATGTTTATAATCTATGCTATTACGTAGTATCAGCTGTAATATCCAAAAGCGCATGCGTCTTATCATGTATATGTTATCATTATTTTTTTTAAAGAGCTTATAGAGCTTTTTATTAAATTACAAGCAATCATAGTTGTCAGTTCGTTCTCCATTGTTCTTTGGAATACATACTTATGAATGCATAATTTTTGACTATAGTTTATTTATTTTTTATTATAAACTTACTACTTTATAGTATTAAATGTCGTGTGAATTATTTTGTTCTTAAAATAAATTTCTAAAAACTTTGTATTATCGTACTATTAATTATTTTATTTACATTAAAAATATTATTTATTTGTTTATCATTTTTTAGAAGTTTTACTAAGTATTACATTTAATTATGTAATTACCTAAACTTGTGAATATTTTAAAATGAGTCTGGTGTAATACATAAATCGGTAAAATGTCTGAAAATGAAGTAAGATTGAGAAAAAAAGAAGGTGGAGAAGGAGATTTACCAGATAAAATTGACCATGAAGTTAAAGACTATAAACAAGAAATTACCAAAAATAATCAAGAAACGGTAATCTTTAATTTTACATTATGCTTTTATTTTTATAAGGTTATATTATTTAAATTAATTAATTAAGTATTTTTATAGGTAATAATTTTTAACTGATTAATTATTAATATTTCTGAATAACTGACCATTTTTATTAATTTATATTTTTGTGACTTTATTTAAATGAAAATTGAATACTAGATAGAATACTACTAAATTAGCTATCTATATTTTGAAGTGTAACATAATATAAAATATGAAAGTATCTGTTTTTTCTGAATCATTCTTAATCCATTTATTTTATCAACATTTTTCTGTATTTTAAAACTGATATTACTTTTTTTTTTTTGAAACACTGAATCAATCACAGTATAGTAGAGACGATGAGCTTTGTATGAAAATATGAACCAAAAATTTCTTAATGAGATTGTAGTTATACTATTACAAGAACTTGGAAATCATCTGAAATGTAATCACCATTAGTGGCACAAACATAATATATCAAGAATTGGTGTAGTTATTCAAAACCTCACACAATAAAAAATATTAAAAAGATAGTAAAATCTACAATGCCTATAATTTTTATCAAAATATTGACTGATAGTTGTAAATGTGTATATAATTCTATATTTTTAGTTAGAGTCTGATCTAATAACGACCTAAAAGTTATTAACAATTTTATCTTAGTTTTAGAATTAAAAAAACTTGTAAACACTACACATTATTTTATTTAAACATTAAAAAGATACTCAATATTGACTCTTAAATATACATTCATAATTATAAAAAAATATAGTTTTTATATAATAAAAGAAGTATATGAAATAAAAAATTTATTATTGATGTGTTGTGCAAAATTGATTGATCAATTTTCAGGTAGATGATAGTCAATCATATGTTATAACAAATACTATACCTCCTATGGTTAGGCGTTATAGACCTGTGCGTAAAATATATAGTGCTTATGTAAATTTAAGAAAATTAAGAAATCCTAAACAGTGGTATGCAAACTCATATAGTTTTGGTAACCAAGTATCATTCAATAGTCGATCAAATAGTAATCGTAGGTGTAAAGTAAGTTATAAAATCAATTTTTAACATGAAGCCTTAAAAGGAGCATGACTTAGTTTAAAGCCAGCTTATATATAAATGGTGATGGGCATAAATGTAATGTGTAATTATATTTTGTTTAATTGAATCATTACTTATATTTGTTTAGCATAATATTTTTTAAATCAAATTATATTGTATTGATATAAAATGTTAGTGCTAAAATATTTTCTCAAAAATTGAAATTAAATACTTTGAAGTAGGTTTTTTATTAGGTTGAAAATGTTACATGTTCATAAATGTAATTAACAATATTAAATAATTTATGATGTTATTTAAACTATACAAATAGATAAAACATTTTTTTAATCCTACTCTTATTCTATAAAATACAATGATACATTTTGTATATTAATACTTCTATTTATCAAATTAAATTATGTTCTATAGAAGTTATTAGTAGTATTAATAAGTATTGTCAAATAAAAGTTTGGTATAAAATTTTATTAAATAGCTTTTTCAACATAGAAATAATTAAAAAAAAAAGGTAAACAAAGAAAAATGTTAAACACTAATATAAATAAATTATAGTGATATGATAATATGTGTTTACAAATTATATCATCTCGTTAAACATTAGCAAACTTCATCTTCTATGTTAAATTAAATACCTATTATTATCATTGTATATCTTATAATCTATAATTTTAAGGTAACTCTTTGAGGTTCTCTTAAAACACTTATAGCCACCCCTTGGTGTCATTTATAGATTTTAATTGTACTCAAAAAACATTTATAATTTAAATATATCTTATAATAATTCATATCCATGCTTCACCTTGTTAACATGCACCTTATCCAGGGATCTTTATGTAAACATTTTCCTACTTATTTATCAATTTATTTTCAATTAACCTTTGTAATTTCTAATTAACACTATTGAGTATAAATTATCTGATGATGCACTAAATATATACAAGTTCACTTAATTTTCTCCCTTACAAGTCATCAGTGTACTATGATTTGTGAGGTCCTGAATAAATTATAAATACAGGACCTCAAATTTAATTAGCTTACAACCAAATGATCATTTTTGCTCATAATTTTTTTGTGTGTGACCCTAAGTGCGCCCTACTTGCCTGGCCTTGCTTATCTTTAAACTTATTATTATTATTTTACACCAAGGTAATAATTTTCTGTCTTTTATTCTTTTTTATATTTTTCCATATTAAATATGTATTTGTATTGTCTTCTTCTTCTTCCTCACCTTAATCCCAACTACTTGGGGTTGGCCACCCTCATCCTAAACTACCACTTGACACGAATGTATTTGTATTATAATGTTGTATTTTATACAAGATTTGTATAATCAGGAAACCTTATTTTTATTTAAGAAAAGTGTAATCTCCTATGTCTTACATTATTTAATCCCTACTTAAAATATGTTGTTAAGTAAAAAATAAAACAAATACAAGTATCCATCTATTATTTATGTATTCAAGATGACTAACACAAATTTTAGAAGTGCAAGTAAACCTTAGCCTTAGTGATAGTTATAATTTTATATTCAACATAAAATCTGCCTAAAATGGACTCCTTGATAAAATAAAAAATTTGATGACTATTATTTATAATCACATATAGTAGTATAATAATAAAAATGTTAAAAGATGTGTAAATGTACAAAATAATTTTTTTTAGTCTATTAAAAGGCCTCTGAATGATAAAAACTAGTATGCGCACCAGTATGCATAGGTTTGACTCTTAAATATTAAGTGAGTACCCTCCAAACAAAGTATTTCATATGCTGTTGATTCATTTAGGTAAACAAATCAATAAGTTATAAAATTATTAATAAATTCTATTTGTTCCATTCTTTTTCTTTTTCCTCACCTTAATCCCAATTATTTAGGGTTGGTTAAAATTCTATTTGTTCCATAATTCTCTAAATATTGGAACACAGAAATTTTGAGGAAAAACAATTCTTATTAAGATGAAGTAATTTTTAGGAATGATGAAAGAGTAGAATTTGTTGCTTTTTTTAATTTAATAACAAAGAATTATATAAATACATTTTATTTAAAACATTAAAATAAAAATATACTAATGACAAACAGACTAGTATAATTTTTATTAAAAAAAAATGTAATTTAATTATTGTGTTCTTCAATAAATAACATTATCCTTAACTATGTAATTGTTCAATTTAATAATTAATTGCTTTATATAATAATTATTGTAACTACCAAATAATTAGTTAAATTTAACCACAACACAACATAACCACAAAAATAACCTAAAAATCACAAATACATATTTCGGGAACGTTACCATAATCTGTGCTAAACATTAGTGTATATATGTGTGTGACACAAGTCTATTTGTAATTACTGATGATGATGGTAAAATTATTATTAAAATACGTAATCGTGATTTTTTAGTTATTTGTGTTAAATATTTTTTAGTCTTAAATTAATATTTGAAATAATATCAGCCACAAGTGATCAATTCTTATTCAAATAAGCTAAATATAACAAGTATTAAACTTAATATTATTAATGCTTTAATAACATTTTAATTATTTTTGATAAAAGTTTTATTTGACTATGTTATGTTTTTATTATCTTAAGAAGGTTGGATTGGTTTTGGGTAGGTGGTAGAAGATAATCTAAGGCTTAGCTTAATTTTAGTCAGATAAGTTGCTTAAATTAGTATAGTTCAAATCATAAACTAGTTTTATAGAATAATTCCAATACTAATATAATTAAATAGAAAATATGATTTGTTACGAAACAAATTATGTTCAGTCTAATTTTAATCTTTAATATTCAATTCATGAATAGTTTCTTCAATCCCACTAATCCAATTCTAGTATTTTTTATTATAAGCCTAATTAGATCCAAGAAATTTTTTCTCATTGTCAAATTCTTCACTGAAAGGCCTATTATTCATATTTTTTAAGTTTGGCCCAATTCAACCTCTTATTGATTTACAATTCGTCGAAACTTCATAATTTCTGTCTAAATTGAGCTCTAATGATCAATTCTTTAAATGTTTCATTTTTACTAGATTTACAACATATTTGGGTATACGTGATTGTTTCAAGTTTTAACACTTAATGAAATTTCAAACAAATTAATTTTAGTTTTAATTTTTTTTATTCATAGATAGAAATTTAATTACTTAATTTTTTTTTTTAGAAAGAAGATAATGATTCTGAAGATGACAAAAACATTGATCTCTCAGCAAAAATACCATCTGGTACAAATAAAATGCCGTTTATGCTAGAAAAATTACTTAGTGGGATATCAGAAAGGTTATTATTTTAATTTTAAAATTATAATATTTGAATTCTGTAATTATAAACATTTTATTTTTTATTATCTTAGGTGGAGAAATTGGATAATTCGAGGCATTTTTGGCTGGTTAATGATTGGTTTGTTTTGTCTTTTATGTTATGGTGGACCATTAGCTTTAATGATTGCTGTAAGTATACTCATGTGAAAAATATTGTTTTATACAAGTTATATAATTTTCAATAATCAATACTACCATATTATGGTTTCACTATTATTAAATAATAAGTGTTATTATTGGTTTTATCAAATTCTAATATAATTTTTTTGAATATAGGATCAAGGTTTAATTATTATTTATTTATTTTTCAAATTAATAGTAATGCATTTCATTTAAAATTTATCTTATTTTATATAAATTTTAATTAACTTCTTTATTTCCTAACACTACAAAGAAAGTTAAAATTTAAGATTTTGTATTATTAAAAGTGTTAAGCTATAATTTTTTAATATAGTTTTCAAGTTATTTTATTAGTGCAATTAGAAATTGTCAATTATTATGTTTACTTATATTATGAAGATAATATAAAAATGTTTAATTTTTTTTTCTTTTTAATAAATATACCATCTAGGGCTATTATCTAACACTTAGTATTTAACACTATTATTGTAAAATAAATTTTATATGAATTAAGTTTTTTTTTTTTTTAAATAGCCTTTATTAAAATAATATTTAGCAATTATAAACAAAGAAAAAAATAAGTGAATTAAAAGTATAACAGTAACAGTGCTATGTTATAATGGTATAACAAATATGACAATAATTGTTAGTATACCCAAAAATAAAGAAAAAATTAAATATTATTAAAATTATTGTTAATAGAGATTTAAAAGTACAACTAAAAGAATTACTAAATTAAAAATTTTTATTTGAAATAATGGAGGATGAGAGAAAGTAAATAAATAAGTAAATAGAAGAATATAAAATAAAATAATGAGAGATTAAATGACAAAGCCGGAACTCCTCAAGAAAGATATGATTGAAATAATAATAAAGGAAGAACGGGAATTAAGAGTATTAGCTACAGAAGGGGGATTAATATTGTGGGAGGCTAAGAGGCTGAATAGTTTATTTCTGCTGTTAATTAGGGCAGGACAATCAAAGAGAAGATGAGAAAAATCGCATAGAGCTTCACTATCATGTATGGGACAGAAGGGAACGGAATTTAAGGAAAGATGAAATGCATGGTAAGGCAGAAGATTATGTATGACCTAACCTAAGTCTTGAGTACTGAGAAATTATATTTCTGGATAAGTCAAGATTATGAAACCATGGAGAATGTATAATGGATGGAGAAATCGAGCGTTACCAACATACCGTTTTCAATTTTATTGTAGCCCAGCTGTCCTGCCAGGCTTGAAGAACTGTATGTCGAAAGAGGCGGAGAAAGTCAGAAGCGGGAATATTATGGCTAGAAGAAGTAAAGAAGGGGGAAGTAGAAGTAGCAAGACGGTCAGCTGTTTCGTAACCTAATATACTGGCGTGGCCCGGCACCCAGTGAAAAACAATAGATTTATTTTGTGATCGAATTAAGGAGATAAGTGATATAATAATAAGAATGTAAGGAGAAAGATGAGAGTAAAATGGATTAGAAGTGAGGGCAAGTAGGTAAGATAGAGAATCAGAAAAAATAGCAAATTCATTAATTGAAGTAGAAGATTTAAAAATGAGAGCATTAACAATGGCAAGGCATTCAGTGGTAAAAGAAGAAGAAAAAGGGTGGAGTGCAGCTGAGTATGAAATATTAAGTTCAGGAATAAAGAAAGAACAACCAGCCGAGTTAGTTGATACAGAACCATCTGTGAATATCAAGCATTTAGTCGGAAAATTAGCTGAGATATAATCTTTGAAGAGATTATTAATGGAAGTTGCAGGAAGAGAAAGGAGGATTGAAGGAGGGAAGCCGAGGAAACACGTTTAATTATACACTATGGGAGCTATTGTAAGAGCAACTAGAGGACAATCAAATAAAGGTAATCTGGAGTGTGATTTGTAAATGTGGCAGACCATGGGTGACAGAGAAGAGCATACTGAGGCTAAAATTGGCAGTGATTTAGGCACGTAGCGGCAACAATTACTTAATTCGGAGTATAAGGAGAAGATATGATGGTTAGGGTGGAGAGAGATTTTAGGAGAAATTTATTAGCAAGCAAGCGACAGCGGATTTCGAGGGGGGGAGAGGAGCACTCAACAAAAATACTATGGCTCGGAGTAGACTTAAGAACACCAAGAATGCTTTTAGAGGGGGGTATGGTTATCCCATCAAGAGTAATTATAGGGTAAACTGATGGTAAGCGTTTTCTAGTGAAAATGATTAACTGGCTTTTCAATGGAGCAGCCACAAAATAATGAATTTGAAGAGAGTTAGAGAGGACGGCAAGTGAATTATTAAGGGAGTTGAGGGCATTATGAATGGATATATGAGAAGAAAAAAGAACGATGTCATTAGCATAGAAAAGTGAGAAAGTACCACTAGAGGTGTGGGAGAGGCTAATTTTGCTCATGTAAATATTAAAAAGAAGAGAACTAAGGTAGCTACCCTGTAGGAGGTCGCGGTAGGAAGTGTGGTTTAATTAATATTAAACCGGAAGGAGAAGTGAAAGTAAGAAAACGTTGTGAGTAGAGACGTGAAATGAAATTATGAATTAAGTTAAAACCAGTTTTTATTCCTCGTAAATTTCTTTTTTTTTTTTTTTAGAATAAAACCTTAAAAAATATTCATTATATTTTTTTCCTATGTATAGGTTTTAGTAGTTCAAGTGAAATGTTTTGCAGAAATAATAAATATTGGATATTCTGTATACCGTATTCATGGGCTCCCTTGGTTCCGTTCTTTGTCTTGGTATTTTTTGATGGCTTCAAATTATTTCTTTTATGGAGAAAGTCTTGTTGATATTTTTGCAGTAGTTGTTAATAAAACTGTAAGTTACTATTGCATAAAAACAAATTTTCATAGTTGTGCTGTAGTTATATTTATTGTATTGTAATTGAATTTTACAGGAAAACCTCAAAATGTTAGTTACTTATCATCGGTTTGTTTCATTCAGTTTATACATAGCTGGTCTTGTGTGGTTTGTACTATCTTTAGTACGAAAATACTACATGAAACAGTTTTCTTTATTTGCATGGACTCATGTATCACTTATGATTGTAGTATCTCAAAGCTACTTTATTATTCAAAATATATTTGAAGGACTTATCTGGTATGTTAATTAATTAAATCAAGTAACTTTCTGTTTGATATAATAGTGTTTACTAAAGATACAACCTTAAATAATTGAAATAAAAGCTAAGGAAATGTTGACAAGTTAAATATTTATGTTGGCATTCAAATAAATAAAGTTGACACTCTTTTAAGGTATAAAGGATGAACCGAAAAAAGTATTTAATAATTAATAAATTAAGAAATATGTGTAATTAAAGAAAAAATTTTTTTTTAAGTATCATATTTATATTGCGAGTAATAGAGTGAATTACGATAAATGGATCATCTTGTCTATTTATACATACATGACAGTTCATTTGTTATAAACCACTTAATTAGTTGAAAAATAAAAATTATATATTTATATACTGGAGCTCCATCACTGGATGGTTTCTCCAATCATGTATATATATCAATTGTAAATTATTATTTGTTAAATCCATATCATCAAACCATATGCTTATTGTACTAATGTAGGTACAGATTGTATATTTTCTAAAAAAAAAAAAAATATCTTATAAGGGAATTAACTTTATTTTTTCAAACGGCTACATATGATAACAACTTTTGGACCAGTGTTTTACTTTAAGTTTATTTTATTAATGTTTCAGTGAGACACAGATATTGTAATTTTTATCACAAGTCATTTCTCGGCTTCAATTTTTCTCCTAATGTTTGTATAAATACGAATATTTAAAAGAACTTTTTTACCACAACTATCATAAAGTTTCCATAAAGACTATATGCTTTTTCTTCTTTTTTTGTGACAAAAATTTGAAGAATCCTAAACTATTTTTTTTTCGCAACATAATTTTTGAAATAACTATCCAGGCTGCATACCATTTCAATGTATAGAAATGTTTGTAACTCAATCATAATTTATCCTGAAGTTGTTATTGGTCCATTCAAATTTTAGCTTCGATGCGAAGCTGAGAAGGTATTAATTTTACTATGATGTGTTTTTTAGCTTCGATGCGAAGCTGAGAAGG